>NC_056726.1:133288461-133338461 GCF_019279795.1 Protopterus annectens | reverse complement strand
TCATTTTTCCAGTTGTCACCTTTTTTCACAAAGGAGAAGTTTGGTGAAGGGACAAGAGATAAGGGTGTCAAGGATGATGTCCCATCATTATGATGTTTGTGATGAACTGGTTAAAACTGAAAAACATGTTTTCAGTAAGAAGCTACCCTGATAAATTGGTCACCACTATTATTGGTGAAGTCTTTAAGGAATGGGGGTGTAAATATAAGCCTTTGTTGGGTATAGGTTTGGACAAATCAACCATGGGAGGCAGTGGTGAGAAATTTGAAAAAGCTTTGGTAATACAATATAATGGATTCTCTAGTGTGACCCAGAGATACATAATTTAGTTGGATTTGAAAGTGTCTATTTCTAAAACTGCACCTAATTTTATAAAAGATGTTTGAAAATAAAAAATACTGCTGGTTCATCTATGGACAGGAGTATAATCCCTGTGTTCGTTGCAAGAAATTTATTTATATTACTACACTGTATACCCTAGTACTAGAAAATGTTATGAAGAGTAAAAGTACTTTTCAAAAAGGGAATTGCAACACCTCTAAAGTGGTATATTTGGCAAACTATGATACCTGTTCTAGTTTCTACAGTGGCAAAATGGAATGTGCACTTAAGACACGTATTTATGAACATCAGTATGACACTGCCAACTTGAAAGAAAATAGTGTCTTATACAAACATTCTATTGGATGCAGGGATTTTAAAAAGTTCACATTTGGTATTTTGGAAAAAATCCTTATTAACCCCGGGGAGGTTGGGATTGGAAAGGTTGGTTAAATAAAGTACAGTTTTGTACACTTACCATAAATGTAGATGTTTGAGTGTCTTCACTGTTGCAGTCATCACATTTGGGTTATCCCTGCTGGGGTAGCCCTCGGCTGGCCTGAATACCAGAGACTTAGTATTTCTGCGTCAGTTGCTGTCACTTGAAGACTAACGTTAGTTCGCCAGGAGTATAACGAAAGGCACCCGACACCATTACATCAGTTTTTCTTGCCCTAACCAGTCAGGAGCCCCCAAAGTAGGAGGACAGGCTCTGGTGGCAGGACCCCACCAATGGAAAAAAAAATACCAATATGTTCCTTCTAAGAAAAGGAGAGCAACAAGGAAGAACGGTAACAAAAAGAAAAAGGGGGAGGAGGGAGGGAAACCAGGACTACAACAGTAAAGACACTCGAACATCTACATTTATGGTAAGTGTACACAACTGTACTATGTTCTTCATGTTTCACTGTTGCAGTCATCACATTTGGGTAGATTCCCAAAGCTGAGGAAATGGGTGGAGGCAGTCAAGGAAGCTAGGGGCTGGCTAGTATCCTCTGTAAGACTGCAGAGGCAAAACCTGCCCTGGATTTAGAAAAGAGAGACAGGTGGTAATGTTTGGTAAAGGTGTGAACAGATGTGCAGATGGCAGCCTCCAGGATGTCCCTTGTGGGGACCCCTCTGAGAAATGCTGCAGAGGTGGAGGCTGCTCTGGGAGAGTGGGTCCTAACCCCCTTGGGAGAGGCTTGCCATGCTGCTTGTAGCAGAAATGGATGTAGTGTGCTATCCATTTGGAAATGGTTTGCTTGGAGATGGCCTTACCCTCTGCCCCTGAAGTAAAGCTGGAAAGCAGTTGATCACATTTTCTGAAGGGTTTAGTCCTGTCCATATATTATCCCAGCTGTCTGTGCACATAGAGAGTGTAGAATCCTTCCCCCCTTGTTTTGAGGGTTAGGGAAGAAGGTGGGAAAATGATTGGGTAGGTTGAGAGCCACACTGGATACCACCTTGGGCATTAAGGATGGATTAGTTCTGAGTGATACCCTGTCTGCATGGAAGATGATGAAGGGTTCCACTGCCATGAGTGCTTGCAGCTCAGAGACTCTTCTGGCTGAAGTGATGGCCAGGAGGAAGGCTGACTTCCAGGAGAGAAATTTTAGCTCTGCAGAAAAAGCTGGTTCGAATGGAGGCAGGGTGAGCTTTTCCAAGACAAAGTTAAGGTCCCAATCCAGTGTTGGCGCCCTTCTGGGGGGCCTCAAGTTGTTAGCCCCTCTGAGGAACTGCTTGATTAGAGGGTGTGAAAAAAGAGGCTGCTCTGTGGGAAAATGAGCGGAAATTGCACAGCCATAAATTTTTATAGAGGAGAAAGAGACACCACTGTGTAGTAGGTCAGCTAAGTAGTCCAGAATGAGAGGGGAAGGAGGACTGTGCCATATTGGCTCCCTTAGTCTGGATCAAGGTGCAGAACCTTTTCCATTTATCTGCATAAGACTTTCTGGTGCTAGGGCATCTGGCCTCTCGGATAACATCCAGAACCTGTTTTCTGAGGAGGGCAGATTGGTCAGGGGTCAGGTTATAAGTCAAGCTGCCAAATTGAGTGTCTGCAATTGGGGGTGCATGAATTCTCCTGTCCTCTGGGTTAGGAGGTTGGGAACCTGAGGAAGATTCCATGGGGGCAGTGGGGACAGTCTGCGCAGCAAAGGATAACAGTGCTGTCTGGGCAAGTCTGGAGCTATGAGAATGGTCCTTGGTTTTTCCTCCCTTATTTTGATCAGTATCTTGGGAATGAGGGGTAGGGCAGGAAAGGCATAGACCGAGAGGTTTACCCAGGGGAAGGACAAGGCATCTACTTTCCATGCCATGCAGTGATGCTCCCTGGCACAGAATTTGCTGAGCTAATGGTTGGTGTGGGAGGCAAGGAGGTCGAGCTCCGGGGTTCCCCATTTCTGAGTTATTAATAAGAAGGTGTTTCTGTTGAGCTGCCACTCGTGGGGATTCAACAGTTTTCCACTTAATTGGGCTGCCAGGGAGTTGAGAGAGCCTGGCAGGTATTGTGCTAACAGGTCTAGATGCATGGAAGAGGCTGTGAAGCAAAGGGTCATGGCTAGCCTGAACAGCAGGTAGGAGTGAGTCCCTCCTTGCTTGTTGATGTACCACATCATGGTGGTGGTGTCTGTTTTGATCAGGAGAACCCCTGGAGAGAGAAGGGGTTTGAAAGCTATCAAGGCCTGCTGCACAGCCATCACCTCTTTTTAACTGATGTGCAGGGGGAGTTGCTGGGGGTTTTATTGGCCCTGTATGCATCTGCAGTCCAAGTGTGCACCCCAAGCATAGTCTGATGCATTTGTGTTAAGGGTCTGCGTGGCGGGGTGTGGGGAGAAGGGCAGTCCCTTGTTGTGGGAGCAGGCTGTTGCCCACCAAAGAAATTCCTTCCTCAGGCAAGGAATAACAGGCAGAAGAGTTTCCAGATCTTGAGAGTGTTGACACCAAAGGCTCTTTAGGTACCACTGAAGTTTCCTCATATGCAGTCTGGCATATGGAATGAGGAGTATGCAAGAGGCCATGAACCCCAGGGCTTGCAGGATTTTCCTTGCAGAAAGCTGGGAACTGGTGGCCAGTTGAGAGAAGTAAGCTGATGGGAAACTGTGTTTCTCTGGTGTTAGGCATGCCCTCTGGGATGCTGAGTCCAGACTTGCTCCCAGGAAGATTATTCTTTTGGTGGGTACCTGTTTGGATTTCTTGATTGTGTACCCTAAGGAGGTTAGTAGGTCCTTTACAAAGGCCAGGTCTTTGAGCAGCTTTTCCTGGCTATCTGCCTGACTAAGGCACTCATCTAAGTAGGGATAAATTTGAATATTTCTTTGTCTGCAAAAAGCAATGGCCGGAGACAGGCATTTTGTGAAACCTCTGGAAGCAGTAGATAAGCCAAAGGGAAGTGCAGAGAACTGAAAGTGTTGAGATCCTGCCCTGAAGCGAAGATATTTTCTGCAGGACTCCCTGATGGGAATGTGGAGGTAGGCCTCTTTTAGGTCCAGGGTGACTAGCCAAGTGTCCTTGGACAGCATGGGTAGCAGCTGCTGAAGGGTGAGCATTTTGAATTTTGGGGTCACCAGGAAGGTGTTTAGAATGGACAGATTGAGGATGGGGTGCCAGGTGCCCTCTTTTCTGGGTAACGGAAAAAGTCTGGAGTAGAAGCCTTGGCCTATCTGCTCTGCAGGAACGTGTTCTACTGCTCCCAAGGAGAGCAGGGTATGGATTTGCTTTTGAGCCTCTGCCCACTGATTTCATGGTAGACCTGTAAACCCTTTGAGAGTTGGAAGGGTGTGGAAGGAAAATTTATACCCCTGAGACACAATGTTCAGAACCCATTGGTCCTTGTAATGGTGGCCCACATGCTTGAGTGAAAGGAGAGTTTCCTCCTAGGGGTATGTGATAGTGGGCAGAGGTAAGGGAGGGGGTGAGTCACTGTGACTTTTTGCCATAAGAGGGGTGGCTTAGAACTCCCTGGCTTTAAAGTGGAGGCAGTCCACTGCTTAGATCTCTGCAACTCATGGGACTGCTGTCTTGCAGGTCTGTTTGCACAGGGCCTAGGCTGGACCTGTTTACTAGGTGCAGGAAAGGACCAGTGCTTGGAAGGAAAATGCCTGCTGAACCTTGGGGGCTGTACCGGTAAGAAATCTTTAATAGTCTGCACAGATTTTGCTTTTTTTTCCATCTTTTTTAACACTTCTTCTGCTTTAGTACCAAATAAGTTATCCTTGTGCAAGGGTGCATCCAACAATTTTGATTTGACATGGTCTGGCAGGGGTTGTTCCTTAAGCCATGCATGACTTCTAATGACAGATCCAGTGACTGCTGCCCTGCAAGAAGCTTCTAGGGCATCAAACCCGCAGTGCAAAGTGTGTTTAGTTACTTGACCCCAGCAGAGTGCATTAATTCCTGTAAATCTTTAGATTCTGCCCATGCAGGAAAGGTGGAATTTTTTTGTTTAAGGAGTTCCAAGATATGTTCCTGATATTTCAGCATATGGAACTGACAATTGAGTGCCCTGATAGCAAGAGTAGCTGAGGTGTATACTTTTTTACCCCATCTGTCCAGTGCTCTGGAATCCCTGTCTGAGGGGGTGAGATTCTTAGCTGAAGTAGCTTTAACCTCTTTTGGGCCTTGAGTAATGACCTCAGGGTCCGCTGTTGGGTTTCTAAAGAGATATTTGTGAGAGTCAGGGACTCTGTAGTACCCGTCTGGCTTTCTGGGAGCAGGAGGGAGGGTATCTGGAGTCAAGCTTGATTCAAGGAAGACATCATCTACCACATCTAGGACAGGGGGGATGGCTAAGGGCCTGTGCTATGGAAGGTCCAGGAACTCTCTGAGTCTCTTTTTAGACCGTGGGTAGTCTTGACTCTCCCATTTGAAATGCTCCCTTAAAGTATGCAGGGTTTCCCCAAAGGAAAAATCCTCTGGGGAGAGGATGATGGAATAGATTATTCTGCATCAGAATCCTCATATGTAGAGGGAAGCTGCAAGTCTTCATAGTCAGATGCATCAGCTACATCTGACTCTTGTTCAGACAAAACTTCTGGAGACAGATCTCTTTTTCTTTTTGAGGGAGTGGCTTGGCTTCCCCTAATCAGCATGATAAGGTCCTCTGCCATTCTACGCATTTGTGACTGAGGCAAGGGAGCAGGCACCAAAAAATGGCTGGAAGGCGGTTTCTTGGGAGTGGTTCGACCCCTGAGCCTAAGGAACTTGGTTGGTTTAGAAAGAACGGTAGCTGTCTGGCTTTGGTGTTGCGAAGGACTTCCTTAGAAGCCGGTGCCTGCACAGCAGCTCTGCACTCATCCAAGGTAGAGACGACCACAGGCTCCTTAGACAAAGAAGAGTTCTGCGGCATACAGGACTCTGAAAGGGTCTCAGTAGAGGCCTGCGTATTAACTGAAGCGGGCATCAGGGGCTGCGAAAGTGCCTCACTAAATTCCAGGAGCCTGAAGACCAGCTTGGCGGTAGCATAATCGGAAGGTTTAGTCCTATGCGGTCTGTCTCTGTCTTTATCTGTACGTTTTTTCGGAAGGACAGCCGTCAGATGGCTTGCAGAAACCATATCGGAATTTGAGCACTGTAAAAGGAAAAAAATGGCTACAATAAGGGCCTGACAATGAATAGTTCTGGCATTAAACAAAGCACAGAACTGACAACGAGGGACGTCATGGTCTGGGCCTAGACAAGTGATGCAGTAGGAATGGAAGTCCCGGTGTGGTATCTGCTTTCCACATGCGAGACAATTATTAACTTTTTCTGATGTCGGTTAGTGCAAGAAAAAAGGATCTCCAATGGGGTACTTAGCTTTTGAAACTTCAACTTCAATTTGGAAACGAAACTCAGGTAGCGGCCGACTGGCACTCATGCAAACTGCTTCTGCTTTGGGCTCCACAGCAAGAAAGGCTGATGTAATGGCATTGGCTGCCTTCCTTTATACTTCTGATGAACTGATGTCAGTCTTCAAGTGACAGCAACTGAAGCAGAAATACTAAGTCTCTGGTATTCTGTCCAGCTGAGGGGTACCCCAGCAGGAATAACCCAAATGTGATGGCTGGAACAGTGAAACACGAAGAACATCAGACAGTACAGTAGCTTAGGTTAGCTGCCATTTGTCCCCCAGGAATCGATGAATACATTTAGACTGCACCAGTTCTTAACATGAGAGCAACTATAATAAATTGTAACATATGCAACAACATCAATTATAGAAGCACAAGTCTTTTAACAAAAGTGTTCATTTGGTGTGTAGGACAGACTCTACATACTACTTTAATTAAATTTAATTTTATTTGTGTTGTCATACTTGATTAATGAATTCTTGGTTTATTAACTATTATGATTTTTCTAAAAAAAAAATGTTAATGCTCACATGGTTTTAGGAATTTGGATTTGCATTCATTTATGTGCTGCTTAATGTGTTTTATGCGTTTAAGGACCAGCGTGGTTGTTACGTTGAATTAGTTGGACTATTTAATGAAAATTTTGGTAGGGGTTTATCATTCTGATGAAGTCTACTTAGCGAGATGAATGTGCTCAATAAACTGTGTTTATTTTACAACTGAGGACCCTCATGGCGTTATTACACTATCCTGGGCTGCCATTATTAACCTTTCATCTTTTGGTTTAAATTCATGTCTCCTTAACCATTCCTGTGTTAAATTCTGAGCAACATGAGGTTGTTCCAGGAGTTTTCTGTACTTGCAAATACATTTAAGCATTTTCCACATTTCTTGCCTTCTCATCTGATCCTTCACGTTATATTCTTTTGTTTTAGTATATTCAGTTACTGCCTGATTTTATCTACTTCTGACTTGATTTCCATTCCTGCTTAACACCAATAAGCTTCTCGTAAACTAAGCAAGGAAGTCATCTTAGGCTTGTTTTCCTCATATTTTAATGATTTCTCTATATTTGGATCTTGTGAGATCAGCAAATATGAATGCAGTCCTAAAGCTGCAGATCTATACATGTAATCAATTTTAAGGAGGCCCATACCTTCTTCAGAATGGGGAATATATAATTTTGGTATACACTAATTTTTATAACTGACTGATAAGCATGAAGCATTTTTCTTGTTTTCCTGTCCAACTGATCTAATATCTTTTGGGGCCACTCAATCACCCCAAAACTGTAAGTCAGAAGAAGAAGAGCAAATTGCTTTACAGTTTGAACTTTGTTCCTAGATGTCAGAGTTGTTTTCATTATTAATATTAGTCTTCTAAAACATTCCTTACTAAGTTTTATTCTCATTTGTTCAGGCTTTATTGTTGATCCTTCATCAATTCCAAATACTTATACATTCCCTCTTGCTCAAGTCCTTTTATATCACATTCCTGTCCGATACTGATATTTTCTTGGTGCTGCAGTTTTCCTGCTTTAAAGGCTTCTTTTTCAAATTTATCAGGACCAAATAACATTCTCATATCATCTGAGAAAGTTTTGACCACTTGCAGTTGTGCTTTCAGTTCCTCATCTGAAGAACTATACAGTGTTAAATCATCTACAAAGAGAAGATGAGAAGTCTTTTTACTTTATTGTTTTCTGAGAGCCAAACTGTAGCCTTGACATAAACTATTAAGTAGAATGCTTAATGAGTTAAGGGCAAAACAAAATAGCAGCTGTGATAAGGAACTACCCTGGAATATCCCCCTTTTAATTTTTATCCCTGGGATAATAATTTGTCCTTTATCAGGGCTTAGCTGCAAAGTGGCTTGCCAGTATTTCAAGGTCACTATAATTTAATCAATCTTATGTAGGGTGTATCTTATACATCTGTAAGCACTGCTTTATCCAGGAATGTGGGATGCTGTCAAATGCTTTTTTGTAGTCTATCCATGCCATACTTAGATTCTTCCACTTTTTACAATTATCCTTTATGACTTTATTTAACAACAAATGATCTTTTGTTCCATATGACTTTCTTCAGTTACCCTTTTGTTCTATTGCCATTTTTTAGTTTTCTTCCAAATGACAATAAACTCTGTCGGCGTCATTTCCAGTGTATAGTTTATACACTGCTGGAAGACAAGCTGTTGGTCTATAGTTTTTAGGACATCTTGCAGGTTCACTCTTAAGGAGGAGTATCATTTTTCCTGTTGTTAACCAGACTGGCATCTGTTTGGGGTGCACATATAAATAGTTCTTACTCATGGATAAATGCTCATGTAAAGATGCTAATACTTTTAGCCAAAAGTTAGTTTCCAGTTAGGAGCTTTTCTTAATTTTGTTTCATTTTATTGGGCCGTTTCTTCATCCCATTTCATATCCTGCACATCTGAAGTTCTTTTGAAGTTCTTATTCTTTGTTTTACTTCTTCTATCCATTTAGCATATTTGTTCTGTTCCACAGGATCTTCATAGATATTTCTCCAAACTGAATCTATTTTTTTTTCTTTTTTTTGGTGGTGTTTCAATTCCTTTTTCCTTGTTTCCCAATTCTCTATAAAACTTTTTTGGTCATCAATAAATTGCTTATTTTGTACTGTTCCTTTAGATTTATCTAAATATCTTCTAAGCTTTTCCACCTGTGCTGATATTTTTAGTTTATTATTTGCAATAGTGCACGATAGATCCTAATCTGTTCTAGTACTGTGCATTGTTTTTATCATGTATATCTTTCTAAGTATTTTTGTTGATCTGGTCCCTCTTCTGTACTCTACTCACAGCGACACTTCTTAACTACTTTATAGTTTTCTCTAGTTGGTACTTCTATGATGGCATTTGTTTTCTCCCCTTCCTTTCCTTACTACCCTGTATTTTTGTGGTAAGACTTTATCAGTTATTAATTTAGCTGCACAGTAATATATCCTATTTACTTCTGTTATATCACATGAATTTCTATGAACAGTCTTGACTACTGTGCTCATTTGTTTTATCAAATTTCTAACATTCTGGTTCTTACTGACTTTCTGTAGTCTGTTTTTTTTCATTGCTCTTAATATGCCTGGCCATCTCTATTAAATCCAGCAATTATTCCCTTACATCATTTTGTTGAAATAACAATTTTGTGACTGACATTTTGTGTGCTTTTATAACAGAACCATGAGGACTGTGTGTGTTACGTTAGAAATACCCATGTTAGTTTTCTTACGTCAATAGTATGTTAGTGCAATTCTGGTTTTCCTCTTATGGTTCTTGCACAACTAACAACAGTAATTAATAATTGTAAACCATTTCTAAGATTGGCTTTGCAACTTGATTATTCCTGTTGTGTCTTTATGGTACTTTCAGAGTTGACTAGCTACACAGTTGAGATAGTAAATAAATAAAAATAGATAAAGAAATGTAGGCAAGCAAGCAGCACAGTTGTAAACATCATAACAGCATGTCTGTCAGTAATGCCGCATTTGTGTAGGACATCATGTCCCCTTTGGCTATCAATCAAGCAGAAAATACCCACACATGTGCAGCCCTGATAGGTGGGGGGGGGGGGGGGTTGTACTCCAAGCAAGTTGCAACATGTTTACTACAGTTAAGAAGACAACACTTGTGGCTTCTTATTGAAATATCGGCACTCAAAATGCCAAATACTGACAAACTTAAAAAAATACTGAAAACCCAGGAAAACAACAAATCTCAAAGATCGCTCTCCTTTAAACTTCTTTTAGCAGGGGGCATGCTCCCCCACAACCCCCACCCACCTTCCCAAACTTATATATACCAACTCCGAGATCACAATACCTGGGAGAAAATGGAATATTTTGAGAAATAGCAATCTCAGGCATAATTTATCTAAGTCCATTTTTCGGCCATTCAGTCTCCGTGTTTCAGGACTTGTGTAGTTGGTACCAACATTTCAAATGGATACCAAAATTCATATCTAATAATCATTCATGACGCTGGAGTATACAAAACAGGTGTCACAACTAAAAATATTCCATAACTTGGAGGTACATTATCCAAAACAGAAACTGTCTTAAGTAATATTACCTGCAAATGTGGAAGAAGGACCGGTGCTCAAGGACCTCTTCTACATCTGTAAATATAGATATATATACACACATATACACACACACACACACATATATATATATATATATATATATATATATATATATATATAGATAGATATATACAAATATCTGTGTTTGTGTGTGTTTATGTGTGTGCACGTATATAGGTTAGGTGTCCCCAATCTGCTTATAAATGAGAAATCACTGCATTACACCTCTTTTGCATACTTAACTATGCTAATGCCTAATCATTTTATGTACTTATTTACATTTTGCTGGCCAGATTAACCTGCTGGGATTTGTCCAGCTCCTGAAAGGATCTGAAAATAGAAGCTGATTGCTCAAACATTATATCAATGATGAACTGGCATTTTATGAATGATGAATTAAGGGATTATTTAGTGAGAATGTATGCTGGGGTGAATTGTAGAGTATGATACATGAACATAAATGAGTTACACAAGGTACTGTTTTATATTTTTTGTACATCTGAATGTAAATGATTTACTAAATGAAATTCAGGTGATTTTTTTTATTTCTCTGTGTGTATTACAAAAGAGATTATTGATTATAGACAAAAAAGATATGCATCCAAGAACAATGGTAGGATCTAGAAATTTGAGCCCAAGGCTAGTAGTTATTACAGAGTAATTCATATTCCAATATAGAGTCACTTTAGAAGTGTGACCACGTCTCAGCGAAAAAGGTATTTGCATAACCATACCTGGCTTTAGTCCCCAGCGAAACCTGAGGCCTCTGGGCAACCTCAACTGCAGCAAGTTATTTTTATCTTGATATTTTGTAACATTTTTGCCAAACCAAGTAATTATGCCCTTTAATGTGAGCAGAGCTGTGATATGAGCCTTTTAGGATAACGCTGCAATGAACATGAGCAAAATAAGGATTAGAGAGATCAGCAGCCCAGAGTCACTGATCTCAGTGCATACCTTGGAATTTAAGAATAGTGGATGCTTCCAGCCTTTAGGGGTGGCTGTCTCTTTCCGAGAGTTTTATAAATACTGGCAGCACACCAGATTAAAAAAAAAATCATTGTTTCCTGCCTTTCTAAACTAGTATAGTCCAGTTTTCAGGCTAGTGCTGAATTCAGGGCTGTGATACTAGTTTCTGAGTTGCCCATACCTTACTTGGATAGAAGGAACTTTCTCTGTTCACCTGTGAGAGAGGGGAGCTTTGAGCAACCTATCTGTCCCTGGAGGAGTGGTTCCAGCCCAGATGTTAGTAGTTTATATTGGCCATTTTGGGCTAATTTCTCTCTCTTTCATTTACCTACTATAAAAACCACGTTTGCACAGTTTTGCGCACCGGGCAGTGCCGGTTAGCTACGGTTAAATTATTCCCGGCTCCACTGAGTCTCCTTTTCAGTTTTTCCCTTATTCCCGGCTCCACTAAATCTCCTCTTCAGTTTTTCCCTTGAAACTAGTCTAACTCTCAACCTAAGCACTCAAAAAGCATCTTACAGCCCAGCACTTGCTCAGACCTATTGCAAGCACTAATATACCCTGACACTGATTGCCCAGCAGGGCAAAGCTTTTTATTCACCCCTCACCAACCAAGCGACTAAGCAGCCCACCCTACTATTCAGGCATGGCCAAAGAGCAACTTCAGGTGCACTCTCCAGTCCAGCTGGTGAATCTGGGTATCCTGAGGCTATGTTACAACTGCCTCTTGTACACAGACAGCCCTTTCCTCCTACCACAAAACACTAACATATGCAAGAGATGCAATTATACAGCCAAACTGGAAGCTAAGCTGTCTCCACCCAAGACTGGAACAGACAGTCAAGAGGAGAAGGTTAACACTTGCACCACAACTCTAGCCGCACACAGACCTACTAAAACAGCACTGGCAAAAAATACACATAAATACACAAAACCATGCTCGGAGACTCTAAATAAAAACCTGCAAAAGCATCAGAGACCTCCAAAGCAGACACCCAAACAAGCTGCACTTCCTTTCACAAACCAGACAACACATAAAACACAAAATCAGTGTGCCGCACAATCACAGCCCTTAAGGCGAAATAACATATCTAACACACTAGTAATAGGTGACTCTACAGTCAGGCACACTGACGTCCCACTCAATAGGCTGGACAAGCAGAAGGTTACTGTTAGCTGCCTGTCGGGAGCCAGAATCTGCCACATAACACAAGCACTCAGGTCACTCCAGAACAAGTACAAATATGACTCTGTCATTATTCATGTTGGTGTGAATGACCTGAGACGTACCTCCCTGGACTACATGAAAAGATACATGGAAGAGATCTTTGATCATGTAGCCTAGGCTGGTATGACCCTGACCCTGAGTAGCATCCTGCCCTCACCAAGAATGATAGCTCAGTATAAAGAAAAAAATGATCAATTTCAACAATTGGCTAAGCTTCTGGTGTCATTCAAAGGGTATCCAGTGTCTGTCAGCCTGGGACGACATGCTCGACAAGCCGCATTGCTTCGCAAGAGACAGCTTGCACCGGTCACCCCTAGGCTTTCGAATACTGGCCAAGGCTCTTGCTGCCCCCATAGTGCCTTTTTTAGGCAAGGCTCAAAAGTCAAACCCACCTCTGTAAACAGCACAATTAACAAAAAACAAAAAACTGAGAGTTATGCTACTCAATGCCAGGAGTTTAAATCTCAAAATGCAAGCGCTTGAAGCACTCCTCAGTATGGAGAACATCTGTGCAGTAACTGAAACCTGGTTCAAGGCTCCAAAGAGCACCCCAGCACTACAGGGCTACAAGTCATACCACACGTTTCGTCCACAGAACACGGACCGAAACACAAAAGGGGGGTGTATCCATATTCATCAAGGATACCTACACCTCCAGGTTAGTGGCACATGATACCTCTGAGATCATCCATGTGCAACTAACATCGGGCAAATCTGCAATGCAAATTGTGGCCTGCTACAGATCACCCTCCATGACCCAGGACCACAACTCCACCTTTCTGGAGACACTGGAAAACATGAAGGTCCTACCAAACACCCTGATATTGGGCGATTTCAATTACCCTACCATTCACTGGGAAAACTACTCGAGTAAAAACTCCCAGGCCCAGTGCTTCCTGGAATTCATCAACTCAAACTCCCTGGATCAGCTGGTAAACTCCCCTACCAGAGGTGAAAATATATTGCACCTGGTCATCACCAACATGGGCGACAGGTGTTCCACACCGGAGGTCAACCCATCACTGGTTAGATCAGACCATAAACCAATCACTCTGGATGTCCACACCTCACCACCACCCCCAACTAAGGAAACCACAGTAAAAAAAATTTCTAAAGCAAACTTCACCTTACTTAAGACAGAGGTGGTAAGTTTCACAGCCCTCACCCTAAAAGATAACACTGCCCAAGATGCAGAAACCTTTACATATGCAGTCTATGAACACCTGCATGGATCGTGCCATCCCTAGTAAAACCAAGACTTACTCCTCTAAGAGAAGGAAAACAGTTTGGTAGACCCCTGCAATAAACAGGCTATACAACAGAAGGAAGAAACTAGTTCAGAAAAAAAAGCAAATCCCATGAAGGAAATACATCCCTGATCAGTATTAGTAAGAAACTGAGGTCCCTCATGAAATCATCCAAGATTAACTTCGAAAGAAAAATAGCCAAGGATTCAAAAGATAACCACAAAGCCTTCTTTAGCTATGTTCAGAATCTAAGAGGCAACTCGCAGATATGCACTGAACTAGTGCAAAATAGCACAAAATATACTGAACCTACTGATATTGCCAACATCCTGACAGACAGACTCAGTGCAAACTTCACCCCCCTCTCACCTCCAAAAGGGCCCACAACAATACCGGAAAAATGTAGTGTCCCAAAAATCACAGCCGCACAGGTGAAAACAGCCCTTTCAAAAGCTATCTGCCCGAGGGCATTTATACTCCTAGCCAGAGTGTGTCAGCTTTCACCGCCCCATTGATTAATTAAATGATCCTCTGTCAAGCAGAGCCAATAAAGTGATTCCCAGGGGTGTATTTTCTGTTACCCATCCACTCGTCAAAGTTTCTCTTGAAGAGTGTTAGTGAGGGGCTCTGCCTGATGGTGTCCCAGGCTGTGTCTTGCACGAACTACAGAACGCACTAACCCCCTACCTAAACACGCTGTTCAACCTCAGCCTTTACACAGGCTATGTGCCCATAGAATGGTGCACAGCAACGATTATTCCTCTCCACAAAGGAGGGGCCACAACTGACCCTGGTAACTATCACCCTATAAACCTGACTAGCCTGGTCTGCAAGGCTATGGAGCGCATCATCGTGGAACTCATTAACAAAGACATTGGGAACCTCCAAACACTTGACCCAACCCAGTTCAGCTTTGTTAAGGGCAGATCATGCCTACTAAACCTGGATGACTTCTTCAAGACAGACACCAAGGCCATAGATGAGGGAAAGGTGGTTCACACAGCCTACCTTGACCTCGCCAAGGCTTTCAACACCATTCCCCACTCGGGTATTACAGAAAAACTCACCAGCCTGAACATAAACCCCTACATCACAAAATGGGTTGCCAACTGGCTTACAGAGAGAACTCACAAGGTAAGAATAGCGGGCTCCAGGTCCGACTCTAAACCAGTCACAAGTGGTGTCCCGCAAGGCTCAGTCCTGGGATTCCTACTGTTCGGCTTATACTTCTCAGAAATACAGGCAAATACAGGAGGACTATGGTTAACCAAGTTCGCCAATGACTGCAAACTGGGAGCCATAACTGACTCTCCGGCTGACACGGACATCCTCCAAAAGGGCCTTACTGAGACGGACACCTGGTGTCAAAGTCATGGCCTCAAGCTAAATGCCAAAAAATGCATAGTCATCAAGTTTGGGAAAAACAAAACACCCACGAATTACCACATAGGTGGCAGCCCCCTTAATACAGAAGAGGTAATACGAGATCTGGGGACCCAGGTAGATAGTAATCTCTCCTTTGACAATCATATTGCCAAAGTAGTTAGGAAATCCTTCTATGTGGCCCATCTAATTACTAAAGGTTTCGCATCTAGAAATAAAGAGGTTATAGTGCCCCGCTACTCGTCACTCATTAGACCCATCATAGAGTACAATGCCCCATTTGGGATGTACCTCACAAGACACTTCCAACAGCTGGAAAGACCACAAAAGTACCTCACCAAGAGGATTCCAAATTACTTCAGGCAGAGCCCCTCACTAACACTCTTCAAGAGAAACTTTGACGAGTGGATGGGTAACAGAAAATACACCCCTGGGATCACTTCATCGGCTCTGCTTGACAGAGGATCATTTAATTAATCAATGGGGTGGCGAAAGCTGACACACTCTGGCTAGGAGTATAAATGCCCTCGGGCAGATAGCCCAGTACCTACCTATGAACCTATAACTCTCAACTTCTGTGCTCAAGAATTCTGGGCCAAGTCAAAAATAATGTGGGAATAAAGGTTCAACATCAGGAACATGTTGTAAATATTATGCTAATTCACTTAAAGTTAATTGAATAACACATTTTGGATCAACATACATTTTTGGACAGTAAGAAGTATGAAACTCTGAAATCTGGATTTATTGACTGCAATCATGAATGATTTCCTAGCAAATCAAATTTTTACAAGTGATAGAGCAATAGAATGTGACAAAATCAGGAGTGTTTTTGAAAACATGGACAGTGACACGTACACATTACTTCTCAATGAGGAAAATAAAAGTGACTTACTCCTGCTGTTGCTTGACGTTGCTAAACAGCATTCACTGATCTGGTGTGACAATACTAGTGTTGCACAATGTATTATTTGTTGAAATTTTTGCAAAGCTAGTATTATCATGGTGTGTGTGTGTGTGTGTGTGTGTGTGTGTGTGTGTGTGTGTGTGTGTGTGTGTGTGTGTGTGTGTGTATAAATATCACTTGATTTTTATCTCTGCACATACCCAATAATGACAGAACATAAACATTACTCTTCTAGATATCAGTAAAAAAATGCAGGTAACAAAGAATTATATTTTAAAAGTAAGGCATAAGATATATCACAGAACATGAAGACACTTTGATCTTCTAGTAGTCTGGTTACTCCCACTCCCCAGAACTGTATAAATCGATTTTGACTTGTACTCAGTGGTGGCCTCTAGCCCTGCTTAGATGTGTGCTTACAGAAGGCCACTGTAGGTAATCTGTGTGTGTGTGTGTGTGTGTGTGTGGGGGGGGGGGGGGGGGGGGGATTATGTGGTCATTGTTTGTTTACTTTTTTCACAGACCTCAGAACTGTACAAAGAAGGTTACGATAACTTCCGAAGGAGCAGTGTACTGTCGAGGAGCAACAAAGTGGAATACATTAATGCAGTCGTTATTTTTTTCACTTTCCTCACAATCCTATATCAGGCAATTAATTATACAGGTGGCTGCATTTGGGAGTTTGGAGTGAGAAGTGAGAAGGCATGCTGCGTACATGTATGACAGCAGTCACTTTAAATACATGACTATAGCCATTTGAACATCTGCTTTCACCAAAGGGATGCACATGCAGTGACTTGTCTTTTTTGGGGGATAGGGAGGCAGGCATTATTGTAAGATAGGATCTGTGCAGTCTCACAACAATTAGATTGTTAGTTTATTGTGAGACTATATTTAGTCAGCTTTGAACACCAACTCTTAGGGACAACTTATGTCTTGAAAGAAAAAAAGATCTGAAATTCTTTTCTCACTCAAATGTTTAGACCACATTTGTATTAAAAGGCTGGGAAAATGTTCTAAAATGCATCTATAACTCTATTGAGTTATTTCCTAAATGGTTATTATTGTGCTGTCTTGGTCAGGAAAGGTGTGTTGAAAGGATGCAAGGAAAACTAAAGTTGAACAGCAACACTTTGTTTCTTTCTTTAATAATAATTTCTATTCAAACCGTCACTGAATGAAAAGGTTGTGAAAATGAAAAAAAAAACTTTAAAATGCACTTCGGAGTATATATAAAGTTATGGTTTCTAGAAAAAAGTTGAAGAGTATGGAAAAACGTGATGTGCAATGGTGTGATGAGACCAAGATGTGTGTGTGTGTGTGTGGGGGGGGGGTGTCAGAAGGGACCAGTGGAGGATGTGTGTAGAGGGTGGGAGATGTGAAGTGCCTAGGGCTCCATATCACCTAAATCCAGCCCTGTACAAAGAGTTGTTGCAATGTATCATTGTTGCAACTAAATTTCAATAACTGTGAATGTCTCTTTGTGAAATGGGCCAAAATAGTGTGGTACACAGGACTGCCATGATGTAAGAATGCCGTAGATACAGTTCAGCTTGTGCATACTAATGCTGAAAGTTTGCAGTATGAACTAAAAGGTTACTTAGCTTGACTTAGGCTGGAAATGCCCAGCCTGCAGAACATTGCTGGTTTAGAAGGTGTCGATTATGTGACACATTAAAAGACAGATTCGGTTTTAGCATGTATTTCAAGAATATGCAAACAAAGATATTATCCAGAAAAAAATAAATAGTGGGTGTATCTTAAATATTGTATCAGTGGAAGCAACTGTATATAATGCATCTGAATTTCAACAAAAATGTGACTGCACATCTAATAAGGCATCTGTTAAGCATTCCAAACAGCAAGTAGCAATTGCTTAAAAAAAATTCCTAGGAATTTGATAAGAATGGTCAGACTTAAGGTGTCCATACAAGGAAGAGTGGCAAAAATATGCTATTGGTAAACAAATGGTGCATTCAAAGAAATATGAAGCCTTATATTGCCATAAGATTGCTGATACAGACGGTGATGCTGCTTTTCAGACACATGACAGTAATAAAAAAAAGTTGGTAAAATGCCTTAATATTGTCTGTAACTGCATAATTATAGCGAATATTATTCCAGAATCATACATGTCAGCCCAGAAGTAGCAAGCTTAAAGTTAAGACTCAAACTAGATACTACAGAAGAATGGACCATAGCTTCACTTTTGTACGTTCAGATATACAGTGTAACAAAAGGTAATGTAGCTTGAAACAAGTAAGATGAGGAGGATGGGGCAACAGTCTGGAAGATGGTGTAGTGCTCTCAAATTTCTTGCTAAACACCTAGCTCTCAAAGTGGACACTTCTGGTAAAACAAAAAAATGAACATGACGTTGAATTAAATAAGACACAGGTGGTGGATAAACAGACAACGACCTGTGTTATTTGGTAGAGAGTGGATATAGAAATTTAATTACACTGGTATTTCATTAAGACATAATTATACGTATCATCATAAAATGGCAGTAGCAAGGCTACAGCTAATAGCCGATCACAGTTTCTGGCTGACATAAAATTAAGCTGCATTGAAGAAATAGGTACTTTGTAGGATGTAAAGCTAGTAAAAAATAGCAGCTCAAAGATTCAAAAAGCCTGTACAGTGCCGTGTGCCCTGGTAGCACTAAAACTCCAAAGGTGGAAAAGTGCAGAACTATTATCTAAACTCTAATGGTGTGAGTGGGTCATACCAAAAATGTTCACTATAAAAGGGGTAAAAAGCATATGGCATCTGTATTCTTACAGATTTTATAGTTTTCTTAAACCCAGAGTTGTCTTCTTTGCAGTATGTGTTACCACAGTTATGACAAGAAGATATCTTTACATCACTAAAATTAATGCCCTGGCTCATCTATGATTTTTAGTGATCAGAGGCAGACATGGAAACTGAAGGTCTATGAAGAACCTTTATTTGATGACACATTTTCTCAAATGTACCACTACAACCACAGATGTAATCTTTGGAATGGCTGTCAGAACCATGGCAATGTGTTTGCAAGTTCACAAGTATAGTGTTTCTAATTACTGTTGATATGCAGTCCATCAGACCAAAGGCTCTTTGCATGGAATCCGCTACCTCACTGACGACTAATGCAATATTACAGAGAATGTTTGCAAGAAATGTCCAGCTGGAACAGGTTTATGGAGATAATGTTATCAAGTTTACATGAGAGGAATTCAGAACTTTCTCAAAGCAAAATGTCATTACTGCTGTTTTTCATTTTATTTTTTGCAAAAAAAATTAAAAGTAGAACTTTTGCAAACAACAAAATAACCAAAGAATAATAAACATGATCAAGTACACATAGATAAGTACACAAAGTCAACAAATGTTTTGGAGACATGTTCACAAATAAACTGATCAGAACCATCAGAATAATATATTTAACAGTAGACACGGTAGTTAAACTTTAAACAATTTTTTCAATTCTACATTTTCAGCCATGGAAAGCATGCAGAGTTTCAGAGAAATTTTGGGAAACATTTTATTGAGTGGCAATATTTATTTTATGGAAGTATTTATTACAAATAATTTTACTGTAATATGGCAAGTGCATTAACAATGTTTTATAGGGTTCTACCATATCTGGTTGTTAAAATTCTAGTAAACATTTCACATCTCATCATCTTTCTAAAGATGCATTTCAAGAAGAGTTTATAGAAACAATTAAGAAAGCTTTTGAAGCCAAACCAGCATAAGATACACAAATTTATTTTTTGGTATATTGAAAAATAGTACCTTCTACTACTAACACGATACATGTGCTGCTGTTCCTAAATGCTTTTTGGGTCTGCTACTTTTTATCATCTACTTCCTTAAAGTCAGAGCCAATGTCAAGGGCTTCTGGCTGATCAAGTTTGCAGACAGGTACAAATTAGGTGCAGTCATAGAATCCCCCCATGACTCCAAAACGAAAGCTAGTGCCTGGACCCAAAGCCACTCTTCTGAATAAATCCAATGAAAACGGCCAAAAAGTTAAAATTCAAACATGTTAATGGCGTAAAAACAATAAATAGTCAGTGCTTTCATTTAAAATGATGTTAAACTTCAGACATAATTTCAAACACATTTGCTCTTTAAATACCAACAGCTTACATTTGATTGGTTGTATTCCTCTTACTTCAACACCACCAAGCCTTATTTTCAAATAAAATTTTTTTAAACAAAAGCTCACAGAAGAAACAAAAGCTCTGGAATCACGAGTAGCTTATTAATACCCAAGGTATTTCTGTTGTAAAATACTACTTGTGGTCGAGAGCTTTTGTTTCTTCTGTTGTTCTGTATTTACTGCTTCTGGATTTATACTCAAGGTATTTTTGGTGTAAAAGAAACAGAAAACCAAGCATGTATCTATCCCTCCTCGATATTTATTGGATAGTGGTAGTTTACTGGGACTGGCTCACGGTTCGACTCAGGCTATTGATCCTTCTTGTAGAGTATTTTTCCACTAAAAGAAAGAGGAGTGATGTCTTTCCTAAAGAGATTTAATATGTTGAATCTTAACAGGAAAATGCAAAGATAGATTCAGGATTTTGTCCTCAGATTTCTGATTCAGACTCAGAGGAAACCTCTCTTTCTGATTCTTTCTGTGAGGGCTTCTCTTTCTCCGAGACTATTGCCAGAATGTTCCAGTACTTCGGTGGGAGAACAGTGAGGTTTCTTGGACCATCAAAAAATACTATGAGCTGTTACAGAAAACGTTTCCAGAACTTACACTCATTCCTCCAGTCCTGTCTGCTTTAGAAGATGTGTGTCTTATTACCTGCAATTTTCCTGATAATAACAAAGCTGTCCCTAAAAAGGAAGAAAGGTTGTTTCAAGTTCCTCAGTCTTTTAAATTTTTATACATTATTCCCAAACCTCATCTAGAAGCTATAGGCTTAGTCGACTCCTCTGTTGCTAAGAACTTAGTTAATTCCATTCCTACTCTTTCTAATAAGGATGAGAAAATTGTTGATAGGTATGGGAAAAAGTGTATACCTCATCTCTGAATCTCAGAATCTTAAAGGCTCATATGTTAAAATTTATTCTGACATATTGTGAAAGTATGAGGAATATTTTATCTAAAGTTTCTTCTAGTGAAAAAAATCTGCTTTAAATAACTTATTTTCTTCTACTACACAGGTCACTACTCATTATTTGCAGTGTGTGCGTGAGACTAGGTTGATATTTCTTTGATGGTTATGGCCTATCTCTTTGATGGTTATGGCCACTGGTACGGTTTTAAGGAGGTTTTCTTGACTGCATTCTCAAGGCCTACATGATGATGTTAAAAATGAGATTTTAAATTCCCCCTTGGATAGAGATTTAGTGTTTGGTCCCTCTACTGCAGAGATGATCAAAAAGTGTGATGAAAGAGGCAAGCTGTTCCAGGGAATCTCTAAGAGTTTTAAGCCCTCCTTTTCCAAATTGTCCAAGGGATTTTCTTTCTCCTCATTCAATTTTGGCAAAAATCAAAATAAGCAGTCTCAGCAAAATTCAGGTAAACAGACATTTAAGAAGAAATGGCAAAGAGGTTCCAAAAGGAAATTTCAAACCACCCAAAACAAAGGAAACTCCAACGACTCTGCATGACTATTTAAGAGGCCGAGGCCTCCCCCCCTTGTCCTCTTTCACTTCCATAAAGTCTGAATCTTCATTTTTCTCTTTGGCAACAAATTATTTCAGGCAAATAGGTTGTGAAAATAAATCATTAGGGTTACAGATGCCAGTAGGAGGATATTCCTTCTTTTCAGGGGGTCATTCCTGATCCTGCAGTTCAGAATCTTTTGTTTCCTCTTGTTCTTCATCACATGCTGTCCCAAGAAGTGACACAACCAGCTAGTGGCTGAAGACTGTGTGGAGAAGGGGGTTTATTCAAAGATGTTCCTAGACGCAAAGAAAGAAAATGCTTGGAGACCAATTCTGGTTCTTTCTTTCCTAAACCTGTGACAGTGCCCAAATTCGAAACGATGTCAATTCAAAACCTGTTGCTTCCATAGCTCTCAACCTTCCATCTCCAAAATGAGGAACACTCGCCTTCATAATGTGGAACAAATGGGCAAAATGTGGAACTTATACTAATGGCTTACTAACAACTTCCACTAGGAAGGTCATAGGATGGTTAAAATATGCTGATTTTACTTATAAAGAAGATCCTTCCATGAATTAATATGATTAATTTCTGTTTACCATGGATTTCACTTAAAGAAATTCCTAACACTGAATGTGTGACTGACTCTTTCAATGTGGAACTTTGAGGAACTTCGAGGAACATGAACTTTTTAAGACCCCAAATGAGGTACGTTCCTCGTAATGAGGTACACTTGAGAGGTATGGCTGCTTCTTCCTCTTTCAAGTTTCCTGTTAACATTAGACTTAAAATATGCTTATCATCACATTCCTATTAATCCAGACTTCAGGCCTTTTTAAGGTCTTGTGTGTCTGGATCACTTTATCAGTTCTCTGCTTTGGACTATCTACTACACCATGAGTGTTCAAAAAGTGTCTAGCTCCACTCATAGGTCATTGCAGGCTACAGGGTATACACATTTTTCTGTATTTAAATGACTCACTTATCTTTGCAGTCTTTTTCAAAATATCAGAAATATCTGTCTTGGGGGAAAGACCTCTTCACAAGCTGGAATTCCAAGAGAACATTCATTGCTCTCGCACAGGATTGTGTTCCTGGGATGTCAACTAGACACCTCAGTTCAAACTTCTTTTCTTCCACAGGAAAAATAAATCTTTACTCAGATCTATTTTTAAGTATTTTTCCACTCAAACTTCAGTCACTGCAAGGGAATACTGCAAGATTTTGGGTGTCATGGCATCTATGATTCTCATGATACCCCTGGCAAGACTTCACATAAGAAAGGTACAGTAGTATCTGAAATCTCTTTGGTCCCAGCATCAACACTCTTTATCTTTTCAGATCTCAGCTCTGGGGATTGTCAGAAGAGAAATCACTTGTTGGACACAACAGATATCCTTAAATCAAGGTCTCCCCATCACCATTCCTGCTCCAAAGCAGTCAGTCACCACAGATTCTTCAGACTTTGCTTGGGGAATAGTTTCAGGAGAGATAAAAGTGCAGGGGTTGTGGGACATCAAGGAAAGAAGCAAGCACATAAGTATAAAGGAGATACTTTCCCTGATCAAGGCAGTCAACTCATAATCTGTCTTTGGCCCCCGAAGACCTTTTCAATTACTTACAGACTATACCATAGTGATGTGGTATATCAACAAGCAAGGGGGAACCAGGTCACACCTCCTTTGCTGACTAGCCATGTTAGCTTGGGAAACAGCTTCACAGCACAATCTCACTCTACAGGCATCCTACATTCTGTTAGAGCAAAGCTGTATGGCAGACAAGCTGAGCAGGACCAGGGTAGACCCTCATGTATAAAAACTAGACCCGGAGATCTTCCAAGATTTGGGCCATCTGTGGGGAATTCTCAAGTAGACTTTTTTGCCTCCTCTCTGAACAATCAACTGGTAAAGGTGTGTTGCAGGACTCTATGCAAGAAAGCCTGGAAGACAGATGCCTTTTCTTTTTTTGGGCAGGAATATTCCTGCATGCCTTTCTACCATTTCCATTAATATCCATGGTACTTCTAAAGATTCATGAAAAATCCCCCAAGATCACTGTGGTGACTCCCTTCTGGCCCAGACAACTGTGGCCCTTCATTCTTTTGGAAATGGCCAGGGGTAATTACCACAAGCTTCCTGAAAGAATGGATCTACTCACACAAGAACAGAGGTGTTTGAGACACCTGTTTTCTGAGGATGTGCAGCAGGTGTTAATGGAGACAAGAAAGCCTGCTACTACAAAATCATACATTAGCAAATGGAAAAGGTTTTCTAGTTGGTGACAACAACATAACCATAACATAACATCATGTCTGGCCATAGATCCACCTCTTTCAAGGCAGTGGCATGTCAAAATGTTCTTGAAAGAGGTTTTGCACAAGAGGACTCCAAGTAAACCAGTGGCTCCTCCTTGGGATCTTAAATCTGGGTTAGAGATACTAACACTTGCTCTATTGAAACCAGCTAATCTGGCTGACATGAGGTTCTTAACCTGTGGAAGAAAGGTATCCGAGTTGCAAGCTCTTACAGTGAATCAACCCTATCTCTTTTCCCACAAGGACAGTGTTCTTTTGAGAACTAATCTGTTTTTTATGCCTAAAGTAGTATCTGAGTTGTCACACTATCCATCTCCCCGTTTTCTTTCATGAACCTAAAAATGAGGGAGAAAGGACACTCTATACCTGGGATGTCCACAGACACCTCAGATATTATCCTGAAACAACTAAATCGTTTAGATCATCGGCTCAAAGAAGAAGGGACAGCCTGTGTCAAAACAAACTATTTCCAAGTGGTTGTCTAAGGCTATTACCTTTTTTTATACTTGCTACAATAAATCTATTCCAGGCAGGGTCAAGGCCCACTCTACAAGGACTATGGCCTCTTCTATGGCTTTTAGGAAATGGTTGGATTCTAGAAGTATTTTAGCAGGTGCTATTTGGTCCTCTGAACTTACTTTTACAAAGCACTATGAGATGGATTCCTTCTCTAGGTCTAGATCATGCTGTGCTAGGACTATTCTCCAGGGGTTCCTAGACCCTTCTCCTTCCTCCTCCTAAATATAGTCATTCTAAGGGGATCCAGTCTCTGTCTGCATGGGATGACATGATTGACAGACCACGATGCTTTGCCAGAGATGGCCTGCACCTGTCTCCCTTGGGATTCCGAATACTGGCTAAGGCCCTTGCCACCCCTATAGTGCCTTTTTTAGGCAAGGTTCAAATGACAAATTCACCACCGTAACAGATACAAGCACGCAAAATCTGAGGGTAATGCTACACAATACTAGAAGTCTAAACCTCAAAAATGCACTCACTCGAGGCACTCCTTAAAATGGAGAACATCAACATCTGTGCAGTGACAAGAGACCTGGTTCAAGGCTCCAGAGAGCACCACTGCATTACCAGGCTATAATTCTTACAACACCTTTGGCCACCTAACCTGGACTGAAACACTAAAGGTGGAGGCGTGTCCGTATTCATAAAGGATATCCACACCTCCAGGCTAGTTGCTCAGCATAATGCATCCGAGATTATCCAAGTGCAACTAACTCTGGGCAAGACTGCAATTCAAATTGTAGCTTGCTACAGATCCGCCACCATGCCCCAGGTTTCCCACTCCTCATTTCTTGATACAACGGAAAATATTAAGGTACAACCTAATAATGGGCGATTTCAACTATCCCACCATTAATTGGGAAAACTACTCATGTACCAACTCTTTTGCTCAACGTTTTCTGGAATTCATAAATTCAATGGCCTTGGATCAACTTATCCACACCCACACCAGGGGCAGCAATATCCTAGACCTGGTTATTACCAACATGGGCAACCAGTGTTCCAGACCAGAGGTCAATTCCTCGTTGGTCAAATCTGATCACCCTAGAAATCTACAACCCGCCCCCACCCCCCATTAGGGAAACCACCATAAAAAAATTCTCCAAAGCCAACTTCACGCTTCTTAAGACAAAAGTGGGAAACTTCACGACACCCATGTAGATGGACAATAGAGGTACGACTGCTGAATCCTACACAAATGCATTTTATAAGCACTTACACGAGTACATGGATCGTGCAGTCCCTAACAGAACCAAGATGCAATCCTCCCAAAAAAGGAAGCCAATCTGGTGGCCCCCTGCCATAAACAAACTCTACAACAGAAGAAAGAAACAGTTGCAAAAAAGAGTAAAATCCCATGATTGGAGGAACTCCCTGGTCAGCCTCAGTAAGAAGCTAAGATCCCTCATAAAATTCTACAAAGCTAATCGCCACTGATTCTAAAGACAACCACAAAGCATTCTATGCCTATGTCAAGAATATCAATGGCAACACTCAGATCTGCTCTGAGTTACAGCACAATGGCACTAAATATACAGAACCAAATGATATTGCCAACATCCTGGCAGATAGGTTCAGTGCTAACTTTACCCCCCCTCTCACTCCCTAAAGTGCCCATCTCTATACCAAAAGAATGCAAAGTTCCTGTAATCATGACTGCACAGGTAAAAAACACACTCTCCAAAGCCAAGAACACAGCATCCATGGGACCTGACAACATCCCAGGCTGCGTTTTACACGAACTACAGAACAAACTGGCACCCCACCTAAGTACCATGTTCAATCACAGCCTTACCTCAGGCTTTGTGCCAACTGAATGACGCACAGCGACAGTTATCCCACTCCACAAAGGGGGAGCCACCACGGAACCTGGGAACTACCATCCCATTAGCCTGACAAGCCTAGTCTGCAAGGCTATGGAACGTATCATCATGGAACTTATAAACGATGACATTGGTAATCTCCAAACTCTGGACCCCACCCAGTTCGGGTTTGTAAAAGGCAGATCATGTCTCCTAAACAGGATAGACTTCTTTGAAGCAGTCACCAAAGCCGTAGATGAGGGTAAGGTGGTTCACACAGCCTATCTAGATCTCGGCAAGGCTTTCAACACCATCCCCCACTTTGGAATTACAGATAAACTCCCTAAACTAGGTATAAATACCTATGTCACAAGATGGGTTGCCAACTGGCTCACTGACAGAACCCACACTGTGAAAGTACCAGACTCCAAATCCGACTTCAGACCAGTGACAAGTGGAGTACCACAGGGTTCAGTTCTGGGTCCTCTCCTGTTTGGTATCTACTTCTCTAAAGCACAGGCTAACACAGAAGGTGTTTGGCTAACAAAGTTCGCAGAGGACTGCAAGCTAGGAGCCATAATCGAAACTCCTAACAATGTGGACATCCTACAAAAGGGCCTCAACGAGACAGATGCCTGGTGTCAAAACCATGGCCTCAAACTCAATGCCAAAAAGTGCACTGACATCTTTTTTGGTAAAAACTCTGTACCCATGAACTACCACATAGGCGGTAGTCCACTTAACACCGAAAGTGTGACAAGAGACCTTGGGACACAGGTGGACAGTAGTCTCTCCTTTGATAATCACATCACCACAGTAGTCAGGAAATTCTTCTACATGGCACACCTCATCACAAAAGGTTTCTCATCCACGAAAAAAAAGAGGTCATTGTTCCCCTCTACTCGTCACTCATTAGACCCATTATAGAATACAGTGCCCCTTTTGGTATGTACCTCACAAGACATCTACAACTACTAGAAAGGCCGCAGAAATATTCACAAAGAGGATTACCGCCCTCAAACAGATGCCCTACACAGACCGTCTCAAAACACTCCAGCTTTACTCCTTCCCATATCGTATACTCAGAGGCGATCTCTGCCTAACATACAAAGCTATGTCAAACCCAGAGCAGTTGGACATGCTCCACTTAAAGAAATCCCAATCCCTCCAAGCTAGATGCTCTAGGGACCTAAACCTTGTCACCACAATAAACAAAACTTGCTGGAGGGATAGATTCCTGTCCCAGAGACTTCGTCAAACAGAGCTCCTCATTAGCACTCTTCAAGAAAAATCTTGATGATAGGACGGGAGCTAGGAAATTCACCCCAGAGATCACTTCTGTCGCTCTGCTCGACAGGGGCACAGGAAAATAATTTTCTTGGGTGGCAAAAGCCAGGGTACCTTTTTAGCTAGGCTTATATAGGCCCTAGGGCCAATAGCCCAGTACCTACCTATGAACCTATAATAATTAAGACCCAGTTTTCTAAGAGTTCAGTTTCAGCTGCCAAAGGAGTTCATTTTTTTTCTAAAAGATTAGGGGTATCTCTTTCCAGTTCCAAAAGGTATACTCAATCAATAATTTGAAATTTAAAGCCAGTGTGCCTTTTGTGAAGCTGCAGGTGCTGAGCCAGTGCATTATTCTTGCAATTAGCTCTAATTTCTGAAAGATGGCCAGAAATCCTTCTTTTAAGTCTACTGAGCATCTTCCCCACATAAAATGCTTCACAGTCATTGCAGCTTGCCCTGCAAACCACCTGCATTGAATTACAGTCACCTCCTGCACTGGTTTTAATCAAATAAGGGCAGAAAAACATGTCTCCCTCCTGTATGTGCTGACAAAAAACATAGTTGGCTCCACACTTATTGGTGCATGTATCCAATGGTCTGGGCCTACCTTCAACCCAACTCCTGATGTTTCTGGCTTTCCTATACACAAAGGAAAGGCTTCTCCATGGATGTCCGTTAAATATCAGCTTTCAGTAATTATGGCTCAGTTCTCTCTAATAACATTAATGATGCTATGATAGTCAGCAGTAAAAGTCAAGATACAACCGTCTTTAGATTTGTTGTCCATAGGTTTCTTTAAAACCCACCTATAAGGATTGTTAAGTGCTAATGAATTTATACTTTTTAGTTCAATTATAGGTTCCAGAATACTTCTTAACATATTGCATTCATATCCCCTCACCGAAAAGTCATTTTCAAGATCATTTAGGTTCTTAAGGAAGGGTTCAATTTTCATGGTGATCCTGGCCAACCTGTAGCCCTGGGACTTAACAACATTATATTTTGTCTTGGTGGGATGGAGACTCTTATTATGTAGCACAAGGTTTACTCTGGTAGGTTTTCTGTAAAGATCTGTGTCCATTTTACCTTGGTCCAAGTCTTTAGTAATCTGCATATCTAAGAAGACTGCTGAGGTGAGGCTGTGGGAAGAGGTGAAATGCAGGAAGCTGGTGGTTTGATCCAGATAGTTGATAAAATCTTCTAATTTAACACTGTCTCCTTTTCACACAATAAAGATGTCGTCAATAAAATGCAGATATGTTGTGATATGTTGCATGTATTCTCTGTTGTTAAAAACATAATCCTCCTCCAACTTGCCTAGGGCTATGTTGGCTAGGTTAGGGGCCATAGCTGCCCTCATGGCTATAACAGTCTTTTGTTTATAGTAATTTCCATTAAGTGTAAAAAAAATGTAGTTAAGCACCATATCAAAAAGATTACCTGTTCTTTCATGTTGTGCTGGTGTGCCATTGCTGCATTAGTTTTTGTGTGTGAAATGTTCTTCTCAGTCACAGGTTGTAACATAAAATCCAGGTAGCAGCAGCTTGCAACCACTGGCCTGTAAGGTGGGTTTTCTCTATTTTTATGTGGCTTCGGGATTCCAAAGAATTTAGACAAGTGGGGGGATGATGTATGTAGATAGTAAAACAAGTTATCTGTTTACAAACCATCCTCATAAAGTGCAGTCAAGGCTGTGTACCAGTTGTATGATGCCTTAATCTCTTATAAGGTTAAAGATTCATAATAGCGTCACTCAACATTTCTTCTATCCACTGGTTATAGCTGCTGGTAGTTAGTGTAACTCAACAGTTCTTCTATCCTCTGGTTACAGCTGCAGGTAGTTAGTGTCACTCAACATTTGTTCTATCTACTGGTTACAGCTGCTGGTATCAGTAATGACAATGCCCCCTCCTTTGTCAGCCTTCAAAACCCGTTGAGACGTATCTCTGCCTAGCTCTAACCATGCTTTTGTCTCACCTTTGTTAAGGCTGTAGACATTTCTCAGTGTTGGTTTTTGCGGTACTTTCCTGATGTCCATTTCACATTTGTCCTCAAAGGTTGCTAAAGTTTGGTGTAAGGGAGGGCAGTAACTACTGGGTCTTTTTATTGTTTCTTCAATAGTTTTTTCCTCAGTGGTATCAGATTTGCCATGGTAAAGAAGTTTAACTTACATAACTGTACTTAACCTTTTCTGGAATGGCCACGTCACGCAGTACATTGATATTGAGTTCTTAGTTTGATGCTTCCAGATTGTGCTGACCTGCACAATCATACTTTTAATCAACTAAAATGATTTTGTGCTATGTATTTTTTTTTTATTTTACTATGACAGTTGAGTGCCCACTTCTGCATTTAGTAATACTGTTACGTGAAATACAAATTAGAGGGACTATGTTATTCGGAAGTAAATTTTCACCTCAATGACATACTGCATACATGGATTGCGTAACAGAAACCTGAAAACTTTATATTATTATTATTACTTCAGTTCCCTTATACGTTGAAGACAAGTGTAGGGGAGGGGGACAGCTAGGAATGCATTTCAGCTAAAGCAGTGGTGCACAACATCTGGCCCCAGGGCAAAATCTGACCCTCGACGCAACACCATGAGTAACCAATTTTTTTTTAAAAAGGTGATAAAATGCTATGCCTTACTCCAGTCACGCAAACTATCCAGCACATGTTTACTTACCTAATTGACTGCAGTTGCGCACACCTAATTTTAGCTGGGGAAGTAACTATTCTTTGTTGTTTATAACTTGTAGTCCGTAAACAGTATTAACTTTCTGCAAGAGTTTGTAATAAGCCATGGCTGCAAGCCAGCCAGAACAAAGTTAAACGTAAAGTTGATGTAGAAAAAGACAATTTCATGAATTTTGCTTAAGTAAAAATACCAGTCACTTGCACCTATTGTTAACTCATAATGACTTACAATGTTTTGAGGTAGCCCACAGATGCATTAAGAATTCATGTAGTGGCCCTCCCCACAAAAAGGTTGAGCACCACTGAGCTAAAGCATGCCCTGAAGCACAAGAACGGTAGAAAAGATTTTTCAAAACAAACTGTCATGAGGTGTATAACAACATAAAGTATTCAGGTGCAATATCATACCAGTCTTAACAGAACAATCAATATTTTTGAGCCTGGAGTCCTAAAAAACAGGATTTATAGTATACTTTGATTAAACAGGTATTTCCTTTTTTATATATGAAAATCACCTGTACAGAAATTCAGGCAAGAACATTAGTAATTATGGGATGAGTGGGGCGTCAGATTAATAATAAACCCAAAAACCCTAAAACGTACCTAAAAATCCTATCCAGCAGAAAGACCATGAGAGGTGGAGCTGCCAGTTTTATATTAGAATATTACCCCACCAGATGCGCAGTATAAAGGACCGCCCAATGCCCGCCCAGCACTTTGCTCATGACATTTATTTTGAAAAGTGCTTTGAATAAACATGTGAAAACCATCCTCAGAAAGATGAGTATGCTAAACGTTGTAATTATTTCACTACAAAGCCTTTTCTCCCTTATGTGCCGGTACCAGGATTTCCAATTTGCAGTGATCAAAAGCTTCGATAAATTACATCTTAGACTAAATAATTTGGCAGAATGTGTACTTACAAATGCTGTACCGATCCAAACAGATTTACCTATTCAAACAGACACAGAATATGGTGCATTCATACAAAAGTATTACATTATTATGCTGAGAATTACAGTTCTGTAAAGGAGAGGGGTGCGAGCACATACTATGCTGCACGTATAAGTACTATTATACAGACTAAAAATTCCTATTCTGTAAAGGTGCGGGTGGCGACCTTTCTGGGATGTCTTTTTTATTGCATTTATTGTATGCATTTATTGTCCCACTGACTTAGAATACTGATTTATCTCCAGAAAAAAAAAATTAAAGAAAGCTGGGGGGTGTAGGGGGGCTTGGCCACCTGAAAACCAATTACTGCACAACATTATACCAAAGAAAGGTGGGGGGTCCACAGGTTATGGGTCCGGAGTGCAAAATGGGAACTTGTGGGTACAGCGTACATACTGCCCTTCTGACCCGCTTCTTACCCTACAACACAGTAATGTGGTTGAGATGAAGTACAAAGTGACAAAGCAAGTGATACACCCAGGACATACTGTGGTTTCGATGGCGCACTTACAAATGTAGAAAATAAGGATAACTTTATTTAATCTCTGTTTTACATACTGTATACTAAAAGCTGTGGTAACTAATTAAAGATAATATAAAAAGCATGAAGCCTGTGTTACAAATATTCAATGTGACACTGTATAATTTGCATGGCTTGTCACTCGGGCCTGTCAATCATGTAGGCCCCGCCCATTCATGCGCAAAAATCCTGGTGGGGTAATTTTCTAATACAAAGCCGGGCTGCCATATACCAACATTTCATGATACTTTATGTAACTATCCCATATATCTAGGTTTACTACCGGCGAAATTGAAGTGTATTAACCCATCAGATGTGCAGTAGCAAGCCCCACCCAAACCCCGCCTGCAAGCATTTTGACTGCACCTCCCACCGTTTGATTGAAAGATGCCACCATAACACAAGGTAATACATGCTATATGCGAAACACAAGTTAATTGCACAAAAAGATGCGACTGCTGTGAAATCAAATCATTTTTTTTTTATTTCACAAAAGTCCAAAGGCAAGTACTGTTTGTCCAGTTAACAAGAAAACACATACATTTAGCATGTGCCTATTTCTTTATTTCGTGAACTTAGGCTAAAACCTAACAACCACAAGGGCCTTTTTAAGCCTAGTCATTGCATCCCAAATCTCTGACAAGTTCTGATACTCCTGATAAGTGTAAGCATGGGGCTGGGAGATTAACCACTTACAAGTTACCTATGTCCATTAGAGAGAAAAGTGCCACTGGCGCAATGTTAAAGTAACATAGGAAAGGGGTGGGAAGGTTTAAAAAACAGCCAAGTAAAGGAATGAAATTTGTTGACTGAACTGATAAACAAAATACTTCAGTAGCAGTCTGACTGCTGCCAATACTGGTTGAACTAAAGTATTCTCATGGAAGCTACTTCAGCTGACTGAAGTGCAGCAGAGCTAATACACTACTTTCACTACTTCAACGACAACTCAAATTCACAACTTTTACTATACAGGAGTACTTAACATGCCAAGATCTGATACGACTGAAACAGAAGGATAAATGTTGTTTGAGGCCAGGTCCCTTTACCTAACCAATTCTTAAATTTAAATAAATTTATCAGTAGGAACAGTTTCCAAACAAAGAGCAATAAAAGAGTATGTGTAAGAGTACAGAAACAAGAGTGCCGCTGTGGGGAAAGTTACAGAAAACCCAGTCCAAATATTCTGAAATGCAAGTAATAAACCCTAGCACTTTCACTGTAACTACCTATAAATGAAAATCTGCATGACATTGTGGGCACCCTAACTGCGTACCAGAAACGGAAGGCTACACCGATCTAGTCACCTTCAATTAAAATAAAACTAGTAACTATTCAAGAGTGATGCAATGATATTACCACTGCCAAAGACAGCAATACAAGCAAATAAATAAATACAAATACACACAGTTTAGGTAAATTTTGGCCATACAATACATTAACTAGTTGTAGGGAGAAAGACAACTGAAGAGTAAAACTCTGGTCATATGCTGCTACTTTCCATTTGTTTACTGTGTAGGTAGGCTAGTAATTTGTATAGTTTATATATATAGTATATCAAACATTTTATTATTCCAATGGAAAGGGACTGATTGCTCGAATGTCATTATTAGCATGTGTTTGTGCTTATTAAATGCTCCGTTTTTAATTCTATGGATTTACCGTTACATTAGCAATGCGTGTCAATCACGGCACATTGCCATTGTTAATCCCGCCCTCCCGCATGTCAATCACAGAGGGGCACGCCCATACCTGCACGAACTCGGTGGTGGGTTAATATAGCAATAACCCACGCCTGGGTGTGGGTAATGCTAAATTTACCCACGGTTGGCGTGGTTTGGTCCCGAGGGCGAAGCCCGAGGGACCAAGCAAAGCCAACCGTGGGTAAATTTAGCATTACCCACACCCAGAAGTGGGTTATTGCTATTATACCATGACATTATTTAAGAAAAGAAACTGTTACTTTTCTTAAATAATGGCATAGTATAATGCCTGTTTACTGCCCTTCCGCAGATGTCTGGCATCCGCGGCAGTTCTGATGTACTGCGCCCGCGCAGTACATCAGAGTTGTGGGCAAAAGCGAGAAAGCAAGATCTCCGTTGCTTTTAGTGTCTCGCTATGTTAAACTCATTTAACATAGCGAGACATAAAAGCAACGGAGATCTTGCTTTCTCCATTGCTTTTTAAACACTGCTCGCTATGTTAAATGGGTTTAACATAGCGAGACAGCTTTAAAATAAGCAACCGTTGCTTATTTTAAAGCTGTCTCGCTATGTTAAACCCATTTAACATAGCGAGACAATGTTTAAAACGAGTTATACTAATGGAAAAAGTCCGGCGACGGACCTTTTCCATTAGTATAACTCGATTTACAACGGGCACGCTGGCCAATCAGCGTGCACGTTTTGGGGGGATCATGGTATAATATAGCAATAACCCACGCCTGGGTGTGCGTAATGCGGGATTTAACCACGGTTGGCGTGGTTTGGTCCCGAGGGCGAAGCCCGAGATGTCCGTTGCTTATTTTAAAGCTGTCTCGCTATGTTAAACCCATTTAACATAGCAAAACAGTAAAAAGCAACGGAGATCTTGCTTTCTCCGTTGCTTTTTTTTTTTAACCTGTCTCGCTATGTTAAATGGGTTTAACATAGCGAGACAGCTTTAAAATAAGCAACGGAGAATCTCCGTTGCTTTTTTTTAAACCTGTGTCGCTATGTTAAACTCTTAACATAGCGAGACAGTGTTTTAAAAAAAGACTTATACTAATGGAAAAAGTCCGGGCGACCGGACCTTTTTCCATTAGTATAAGTCGATTTGCAACGTGCACGTTTTGGAATATTAATAGGGGGTCATGGTATAATACACTTCAATTTCGGATTACTACCTGTCCCACTTTGCGAGGGAGGCAGTCCCTCTTTAGGCAGTTGTGCCCTGACAAAAAATTGTAAAAATGGCAAATGTCCTGAGATTTTAGGACAAAATTATTTCCTATATTTTATGTAATAGTTGCATAAAACAGTTATTCTGTATCTAAAAATGTTTATAAGAAACAGTATAAGCAACTAAAATGCTACAAAAATAAGCTTTTATTTAGGCAAAAAAGTTAAGTTCTACCCTTTGTACTGACCATGGGTATGTGTCGGTCTGTAAAATCTGATGTTTGCACCAAAAATGTCCCACTTTGGCCATTTGAAAAGGTGACAACCCTACATGATATATCCCCCATAATAATGTATTGTTTATGTAACCGTGTTTACGTTCTTAGACTTGGAAAACTCAAATGCCAAAACCTCAATCTGGCATCAGCTCGGGAAGATCAGAACGTAAAACTAACTTCAGGCATACGTTTTGCCTCTTAATTCACCTATATTAATTAAATCGGCACAGTTCACATTTTGGGTATCTAGCAAACGATATTGGTCGGCTATGAGTTTCCTTAAAAGTTGTAATAATTTACGCGCTGTCAACAAGCAATCGATTTTAAACGTCCAACTCACACTCTGATTGACCTAGTAAATGACAGGAAGTTTCGTGCAATATATTTAGCAAGCTCAGTCACAATGCACCACTGGGGTATTCCTAGTACCAAAAACTCATGCGGTTTGTCACAAGCTTACTTACGTGCGCCCCCTGTATCACGTGACACATAAGGACCCGCAGACACGAGTAGGTAGTTGAAGTTGATGTAAGTTGTAGTATAAACTAGCGTTGCTATTCTTATCCAAGTGGCAGAGTCGCTGTGTAATGCCATCATCTTTTCGCTGGAATAGCTAAACTAGTTAGTAAATTGTTTTACCCACAGGTATTCTTGTAGTCACGTGCTAGCAGATATCGGAGGAGTGTTTTTGCAGGACGTCCCTTTACAGTGTCCTGTGTATCCTCGCCTTGTAGACATTTGAAGAACTAAAGGAATACGGAAACTAGTCGGGTTTCTCCTTTATTGTGCAACTCTGTTTGGTTTGCTGAATCAAGAAATTATGTCACCCTGTGCAAACTCTTAGTCGATAAATAGCAGTCTAGATGTTTAACTCATATTTTTGGTCTGTTTCTTATAAAATATGTTGCTTTCTGGCAAATCACCGAGAACTGAATTCACTAAAGTGACAGACATTTTAGTTGCAGACTTCTTATCCCTCAAAAAAAAAAATGCGAGTAAGCACAAATCCTTTTGTTTTATCAACTTTATAAGATAAACATTTAAAATGTAGCCATATATTTGGGCCTTTACAATCCCGGCATTAATTTTTTTGTGCGGATTTCTTGTGCTTAGAGGTTGAGAGATCTAGATGAGTTAGACTCCCATTGAAGGTATTTATGTAATACATGGAATGCAGGCACAACTCTTCCTCAAATACAGTTAATAAATGGCACACAATAGTGACTTTGACAGTTCTATCACTAGTTACTAGGATAATGGATACATATACGTTCTCCAACTCGACAAATCATTTGTAGGTAGTAATGGCAAACTCTCATAGTCCCTTCAATATCTCTGAAAGGTCAAAGAGTTGATCTGCTGATCCACAATCAGGATAGTAATTTGCATTGCTAGTCTTGATTGTGGCTGTATAATGGATGCTGTCTTCGAGTGGCGCACAGCAACCGTTATTCCGCTCCACAAAGGTGGAGCCACAACAGACCCCGGGAACTATCGCCCTATAAGCCCGACTAGCTTGGTCTGCAAGGCTATGGAGCGCATCATCATGGAACTCATTAACAGAGACATTGGGAACCTCCAAACACTGGAACCTACCCAGTTCGGCTTTGTTAAGGCCAAATCATGCCTCCTAAACCTGGTGGACTTCTTTGAGACAGTTACCAAGGCTATAGATGAGGGAAAGGTGGTACACACAGCCTACCTAGACCTCGCAAAGGCCTTCGACACCATTCCCCATTCTGGTATTATAGACAAGCTCACCAGCCTGAACATAAACTCCTACGTCACAAGATGGGTTGCCAACTGGCTCATGGACAGAACCCACATAGTGAGAGTTGCAGGAGCTAGGTCCGACTCTAAATCGGTTACAAGTGGAGTTCCCCAGGGCTCAGTGCTAGGACCCCTCCTGTTCGGCATATACTTCTCAGAGGTACAGGCAAGCACAGGAGGACTATGGCTGACCAAGTTCGCAGACGACTGCAAACTAGGGACTATAATTGACTCTCCGGCTGACACAGACATCCTCCACAAGGATCTCACTGAGACGGATACCCGGTGTCAAAATCATGGCCTCAAGCTAAATGCCAAAAAGTGCATAGTCATCCCCTTTGGAAAAAAACAAAGTACCCACAAACTACCACATAGGTGGTAATCCCCTAAATATGGAAGACGTAATAAGGGATCTGGGGACCCAAGTAGATAGTAATCTCACCTTTGATAATCACATTGCCAAAGTGGTTAGAAAATCCTTCTACATGGCCCACCTAAATCACAATAGGGTTCGCATCCAGATCAAAAGATGTCATTGTGCCCTTCTACTCATCAGGCCCATCGTAGAGTACAACACCCCATTTGGGATGTACCTTACAAGACACCTGCAACAGCTGGAAAGACCACAGAAGTACCTCACCAAGAGGATCACTGGCCTCAAACAGATGCCGTATGCAGCTCGACTGAAGAAATTACAGCTGTACTCGGTTGCATACCGCCTACTCAGAGGTGATCTCTGCCTGACATACAAGGCCATGTCCAACCCAGAATTGATGGACATGCACCACCTAAAGAAAACTTTATCCCAGCGAGCCACACACACTCTAGGGATCTAAACCTCACCACAACAATAAATAGAACATGCTGGAGGGATAGATTCCTGTCCCAGAGACTTCCCATGCTTTGGAACAAGATCCCAATCTACATTAAGCAGAGCTCCTCGCTAACACTCTTCAAAAAAAGTCTGGACGAGTGGATGGGAAACAGAAAGTTTACCTCTGGGATCACTTCAGTGGCTCTGCTGGACAGAGGCACAGGGAACTATTCTAAGGGGGCGGCAAAAGCCAACACATTCTGGCTAGGCTTATAAATATATAGATAGCCTAGCACCTACCTATGAACTGAACTTTTCTTAGGATGCTGGAAGTCTGATTCCTGTACAGTAAGGTGATGGATGAAGAGTACGTGAATGTTGGTGTGAGCAACTATGAGAAATTTCCAGCGAAAAGCAGTATTTAGAAGAATGTGAATGCCATTAAAAATGTGGTGGAAGCATCTAATATAAAGCCATCATTTGAAAAACTGTTACCAAGTTTCTTTAATTTCATTTCATATTTAAATAGAAGTTAGTTCCTGCTGTAGACATGTTACAAGACTTCTGTTCCTGTGTTTTCGTTAACACTTTTAACACTGATGAGCATCAGACCCCTCAATCCTAACATCAAACATCAGGAATACTTTTAGGTATGATACAATTCACTTACCAAGTTAATGGAATAAAACATTCTGCATTAACATACAAATAAAATAAAATGAAATAAATGCACACTTTCTGAAAAACTAGTCTGTCGGAGAATTAAGGCTTCAAGCCCTTCCAAGGTGTGCGGTTTGATTTGTTACACCTCTTCTGAATAAGTCACTTAACTCATTCAAGCCTATAGCACCATTTTTGTACACGTCCAGTTCACACCTATAGCTCCTTATGGCATCCAGACCATTTTTAGATCTGCTGTCTTCTTTAACTAAGTGATTTACCAGCTAATAATAGGCAGTATTAGAAAATGCAAGGATTTATTAACAAAATAACACTAAGATTGTTAAGCTAGGATTTCCTGCAGTAGAGAAATTAATATTTTCTTATCTGAAACCCCTTCATGTTATTGAGGGGTATGTTGTGATATGTTATGGTAGGAGACAGAAAACTTCATTGGTAATGTCTGTTTATATAACACTGTGCCTGAAACATTTCTAGTTATGTATTAATAATTATGAAAATAAACAATATTTTCATACATACTTAATACTTAAAAAGGTGACTTACAATCTGTTGCATGACATCAGGTGAAACATTAGATGGTATTAAAGAAAAGTGTTTTTAATATTTGCACTGTAAGTAATGTCTTGAGAGACATTTAGTGTTATTCATATTGTTGTTTATGGAATTGAGCATTTTTGTAAATATCTCAATAAACATGCACTCCTATATTCATTTTTTGTTGGCATGAGAAAGTTTATGCCTGGTTAAGAAAAGTTTTCCAACAAAATACGCTTAGGTTGTACAGTTCCCAAGATATGATAATTTGTTTGTGAGCGTTTAGCAAAAATATCTAATTTGGGGATTTTGTGGATTATAATATGCTACAGTATTTATGGAAAATTATGAATGCACTATTATCAGTGTAACAAATACTTCTTACTGATAACATTGCTGTGTATGTGGTTATAATATATATTTTTTGTTTACAAAATATTTGCATTTATTTATCTTATGCTTTTTTAAGTTTATTTTTTGGAAAATGCTTGAAATGCAAGATGTGTAGGCTGCCAGAGATGTGTCATTCCACACCTCATAGATGTTAATGAATACAGTATTCCTTGGTTGCCCCTGAAAAGAACATTTATGTCCAGTGGGATTACCCAGTTATCAAATTAGTAGATATTTTAGATATAAACCTGACATGATAGTTATTATTGTTGGAAAAGGGAATAAATGTGACACAGAGCCTAGCCTGTATGCCAAGCCATATTTTAGTATTTGTTTATTTGCATTTGTTTACCAGGATGGACAGACTGAACATAGTAAAGAGGCCTTTTGCAGTGGAGGCCCAAAGAAAATAATTACAAAGATGAAAGCAACATTCACAATAAGGAGCATACTAATATAGAAGCAAATCACGTGCACATAATTCAAATTATGTAGCCATTACCATACCAGTAACGTTTGTTCAAATAATGAGTAAAGGCACATGTATAATATAAGAGGTGAACAAGTGCATAAACATTTATCGGTCGCCACCTGGACACTAGATTAAAATTGTAAGCCTTTCATCAGACTGGATACAGGGCTGGTCTTGTGCATAGGTGAACTAGGTGACCACCTAGTGAGCTGTGCTGGTGTTTTTTTCAATGTTTTTATTACTTAGGGCAATTTTTTTTCTAAAAATAAATAAGATGCTCCTACCCACGCCGTAGCATGCACTTCAGAGGGAGATGCTACAGTTAACTTGACATTCAAGTCACTATACTTTAACCTTAAAATCCATTGTTGTCTGCTCCATCTGGATTCAAACTGCGGGATGTTGGATCCGACTTGTATATGACACAGGCTGATTATAAAGCCTTTAGCTTGTCTTGCTCTGCCTATTTACCCACAGCTCCCTGCTCCTCCATCAACTCCTCAGATGTAGTTTGCCTCCAGTCATGGTCTGCAGCTTAGTCCTTAGCTTCATGTGATGTTTCAGGTTCTTCTCAAGGTTCTTGTTAGGACTGGTGATATTTTTCTGTTACACTTTAGTTTAGTGCTAAGCCCTTTCGAGTTAGTTTTAGTTAGTTTTTTAGCTAGTGTGATGTAGTTTACTAGGTTAGGTAGCTAGATCTCTTTCCCACTATTTCCTTTCCGCCCTTTTGTCCTGTTGTAGAATTTCCTATATTTTTGTGTGTGCGTGTTATTTTTTATTTCTTTTTTTTATTACTCTGAATAAAGGGTTTAAGAAGTGGAGCTCCTGTGGGCACAACATGCTCTCACAGGATGCACACCTCAAATGTGTTAATTGCCTTGGTTTGGAGCACTTAGACTCTGGTAGTTCTACCTGCGATAGCTTTGTCTTTTGTGCTAATGAGCACAAGGCCAAGCTCATCCTTAAGGGGCTTTTGACTTCCAGCTGTACTTCTACTTCTACGGCTTCTGTCCTTGATCCCAAGACTGGGCCAGAAAAGCCTTGAACGCTAGTCTCTAGGCACTTCAGGAGGGAGTGTAAGAGGTCTTCCATGGTTTACACCTCTGAGACTGCTCCACTGGGTTCGCGGGGTCCGAATGTCCCTCTTCCCTGGATACTTCAGCACCTTCTTTGGCTTCAGCATCTTGGAGCTGATCACCTTTGGCGCCAAAAGCTTCTTGGAAAACTTGTCCGTCTCTGAGCATCCCCAGTCATTTTCTGGTAAAATGGGCACTTTCAGGCAGGGTAGCATCCCCCTTTTTACCTTGTACAACTTCTCTTCGCTGGTTGAAGTCCTCCCCCTCTCTACCCTGTTTCAGAGCTTCTCCTGCTCAGATCTGACGTGGTGTCCTCTTTACATAGACCCTTAAAGCTGTCCTCAGTGGCCTCAACTGTCCAGTTGTCTAGGTCAGTGGGTAGCATCAAACAGTCAGATTTGGAGCAACTGATGTGGTCCTTTTTGCAGGCATAGATGCAGTTATGGCTTATCCCCCTCGGGTCTGACTCCGGGACCTTCATTCCTGAGGTCTTTGGGGCCTGTTGCATTTCCACCCTCCACTTTGGATATGGCAAACTGGTGGTCTTCATATCCATCCTGTTCCTTGGTAGCTTTTATCTTGCCTTGTCCTTGGTGTCAAGGCTTGAGTTTCTGGGTCAGTGTTGACAGTTCCTCGGGATTGTCTCTCACTCTCCGAGCTTCGACCTTAAATTATTTGGCTCCAATCTCAATCTCGGGTCTAGGCATGGCCTCTTTGGGTTTGGGGTTATCTTTGGTTACCTCTGGTGCCAAGACCCTTAGATCCGGCAGGGCCACTTTGGCCTGGGCCTTTGACATTGTGGAGAGGATGTTCTGAGATAGACAGAAAGGTTGGATGTCTCTAGCTGGCACCCGCCTCCAATTTTCACCTGTTCCTCTGATCAGTCATTAGGCTGCTCCCAGACAGCCTTGGTCAGCTAACCTCCAGGCTGCTCACTTGGATGGGTTACCCCATTTTTCCGCCCTCTTCTCCAGCTTCATCAGAGTGGGAGGTTTCGGGGAAGAGAAAGTGCAAGACGAAGAACTTGGATTCTCTAGAAGAATCCCTCACTGAACATACCAACCTTGAGGAAGGAGAGGGTACCCCCAAGTCCCCGTGTGATGATGCCTCTTTTGTCGATTTATTGGAGCTGGTTTGCCAGCACAGGGGCTGGAGAAGTCAGGTTTTCTGGAGACTTTTCCTGTAGGCCCATCCATGCCCTGGGTGATTCCCTCTCCAGATACCCTCATAGATCTGGTGAACGGAGGGCATAGAAGGAGCCCAACACAGTAGATCCAACCCTCGGAAACCAGACAGATGTATTGCCCCCCCCCCCCCAAGACAGGCCTCATTGGAGTAAGGGTCCAGCTGTTGATGCCATTGTGGTGATGTCAGTCACCAAAAAGGAGATTTATGAAGAGAGCTCCTCGATTCACCCTCTGAACAGAGAGTCTAGAGTGCCAGATCAGTTTGGGAAGCAAACCAATGGCTTATCCGCCTTTACTTTGAGGGCATTTAATTCTTATTGCATTTGACAAGGCTTCATCGAGATCTTGTCTCAAGAAGTGTTAAGCATCTTCGAGACACAGCAGTCTCCAGATACCCAGAAGAAGCTGGAGACTGTTTTGTCTACCTTGACTTCCATCACCAACATTACAAACAAAGCTTATGGAGCATCCAGAGCGGCAGGTTCCTGCATTGAGTTGAGTTGCCATCCCTTGATGCGGCTGTGCAACTTTGCGGACTGCATTAAAGAGTCCTTCATCAATGCCCCCTTGACAGTTCCTCTTTGTTTGGACCCAAGGCTAAAGACACACTGACAAGGAGCAAACAAAATGGGAAGACACTCTCCCCTGTCAGAGTTCACTTTTCCAGTCCCTCAGCGATCCTTCTGTAGGAATCAGCAAGGGTATAAGTGACTCTTCTTCAGGAAGATGTGGTTCTTTTCCCAGGACATTCCTCAGGAAGGTTCGTTCAAGGTCGGGGGGAACCATAACAGACATCAACCTAGGGGCAGAGGTAGTCAGCAGAATCAGAGCTTCCATGGGGATTTTCTGGTGGGCTTTTTCAGCGATTATGAAGGGTTGTCCAACTGCTTGGCTCTGGAGGCAATCGGGGGTAAGCTAGCTCTTCACCCAAAAGCTTGGGAGGCCATCACCTCAGACGCCTGGGTATTGAGAATCATATCTTTAGATTATGTTATCCCCTTTATAGAATTTCCACAGGGTCTCCCAAAATATCTCCTAAGTGCTCCACCCCATCAGAGACACTTCGCCTTGGCAGAGTTCCAAAAACTGCATGCAAATCAAGTCATCCAAGAGGTCCCACCAGACCAGATATGATCCAGGGTCTATTCCATATTCCATTTAATACCAAACAAAACAAAGGACCTCAGACCTATTTTGGACCTGAGCAAGCTTAACCATTTTGTCAAAAGACCATGTTCCAGATAGCCACAGTGCAGTCTATATTGCCTTTTCTGAGGAAGGATGATTGATGTGTTCAGTAGACCTCAAGGATGCCTACCATCACATAAAGATCAGCGTTCTTGGAGGTTCCTTTGCTTCCAGTTGAGAACCAGTTGCTATCAGTTTGGTCTCACCACAGTCCCTGGGTGTTTACCAAGTGCTGCCGTACCTGGACAATTGGCTCCTCACTGCCCCCACAAAGGCATTTTTGACCTCAGGCAGGCATTCCTTGCTGAAGCAATGCAACAACTTAGGCATCACAATCAATTACCCCAAATCGAGTCTTCAGCCTGTATAAGTCTTAGAGTTCATAAGGTGTCATCTGGACACAGTCTATCAAATTGCCAAGCTCCCAAGCTTCAGAATTTTCAGTCTTTGAGCTCAGGCCCTGTCAGTACTTGCAATTCCCAAACATCTAGCTCATGCACTTCTAAGGCTTTTGAGCCACATGGCAACATTGATAGGGCTGGCCTATCACATGAGGGCCCTGCAATGGACGATGGCCATTTACTGGTCCCTCCCTACACATCCATTGGTTTTCCCAGTATGACTGATGAGAGTGTGTCTTGAGCAGATTCAGTGGTGGTTACAGTCTCTATTAGTAATACACAAGGGAGAACATTTGTAATTCCTTCTCTTTTGGCCATGGTCACCATGACCACTTCCCTCCTAGGGTGTGGGGTGCATTTCAAAGGGAAGACTGTCCGAGGGTCCTGGTCTTCCTCAGACGCTCACAGTCACATCAATGTTCTGGAGATGAGAGCAGTCTTTCTAGCATTGCAGGCTTTTCAGGACGTCGTACCCTGAGGTGTGATTGCAGTACAGATAGATAACATGTCAGTTGTCTGGTACCTTGACAAACAGGGGGGAACACATTCTTACCCTCTTTGCTGGGAGGCCGTGAGGGTTTATCAGTGAGCGATCTCCTCTCAGTGGTTTCTGATGGCAACACATATCCCAGGGAAGTCCAACATTCTGGTCAGCAGCCTCAGCAGTAGCATTTTATTGCCCCATTTGTGATTCCTAAATCTGACAATGGCAACTTGACAATTTTGGCACCGGGACACACTGTGTTGTGACTTGTTTGAGTCCCTGTCCAACACCAAGTTTGACAGCTATTATGTTCTTTTCCCCCTCCGGGAGAGACATCCAGGGAATGCTGTGACATTTTCTTAGCTCTCGTGTCTTCTTTACATTTATCCCTCAGTTCCCCTGATAGTGAAGTTTCTTCAGAAAGCAGCCCATTGTGGAGCCTCATTGATCCTTATCACTTTCTTTTGGCCTCGCCAGGTGTGATTTCCCTTTCTGTGGCCTCTACTGAAACACCCCCTTGGTGTTGGATCTCACTCCAGATCTCATCTCTCATACAGCTTGGCTGGATACCCATCAATCTCCTGTCCCTTAAGTTGACCACTGTCTGGTTCCCATGATGGCAAGGAACCCCAAGCTTTCACAGGTGGTGGTTCATATATTGTTGTCTTCTCAGAAAGACTCCACTAGAAAAGTGTATACCAGTAAATAGAAGAGATTTATTTTGTGAGCGGATGCTCGGAGACTTGACCCCTTCTTTGCCCCCCTGGAGTCAGTTTTGGAATTTCTAGCTGAGTTGTTCAGTTGAAGCTCTAGCTTCTCTACTATCAAGGTTCAGTTAGCGGCCATTTTGAACTTTCACATCGATAGAGATAATATGGCCTCAGCTTCTCTCAAGATCTCAAAGGTTTTTCTGAAACTTATTTTTTCTTCTTCCTCCGGTATGAGATCCAGTCCGTCCCCCCCCCCCCCAGGATTTGCCTTTGTTCTTCAGGTTCTAACTGACCTTCCCTTTTGAATCATCAGCCTTCTCCAGTTTGAAGCTATTGTCTTAGAAAACTTTGTTTTTGGTGGCAATTACCTCAGCCAACAGGGTTTCAGAATTGCATGTGCTTGATTTTTCCCCTCCTTCCTTAATTATCCATAAGGACAGAGTTTCTCTTCATGTGAACCCTTCCTTTTTACCTAAGGCAGCTCTCCAGAATAATCTTCACAGCTTCATTCATCTTCCTTTTTTCTTTCCCAATTTTTCCAACAAAGGTGTATACATTCTGCCTTGTTTGGACTTGCATAGGCAACTATGATTTTTGTCTTGACCATACCAAATCTTTCATAAAATCTAGCCAGTTATTTTGTCTTTTCAGAACCCAGGCTGGGCTCCCCTGTATTTAAAGTAACTTTATCCAAGTGGGTGTTGAATTGTACTTTTTTTGCATAGTCTCTGAAAGGATGATATCTGCTCTGCTACTTGGTTGGGCAATCATACCTCAGTGTCACATTATAAGCTGGGCATTCAGTCCAGGTCCAGGGCTTCTTCTGGTTTTATTGTGTTGCAGAATATCCTTACTTAGTTCTCCTGAGGAATTCTGGCTGTGGACTCTGTCCCACAGGTTGAATCCAGATGGAGCAAACAACATGGGAAACAAAACTTATGTACTCACCATAATGATAGATCTGTGTTGTCTTTCTCCATGTGGTTCAACTTCCCTGCCCGACCTTCCTATTGATTTGTTGAGTCTTCCCTCTGTGTTGACAAGATCGCAGGGGTTCTTACAGAATGCTCTCCTAAAGTATCACTTTTCCCCTGGGTTTTTTTCTTGTATCTGTGGAGGATGTGGGGAACTACTTGGGATATGTTACGTTGTCTTACACATTCTGTGAAAAAATCTTCCTGAACTGCCAGCTCATTGCTGAAATAACAGAGTTTATTTAGACATTCAACTTTGGTCTGTTTCAGTTCATTCTCAAATTACTCCTCCCATATTCCCACCCTCAGCTAGAAGAGTTTCACATTTCCTGCCCTGCAAGATTCAGCTAATTTGAATGACAATACACATCAGAGTTGCTTGCCAGCCAGGTGTGCCTCTGAAACTGTTCCCTCATCTCTCTCCTTACTGCTATCATCTGAATAGCACTTTCACAGTAAGTCATGGCAGAAATATGCTTTTAGCAATCCTTAATGTAAAGGTTTTTCAAGTATTCCTCTGAACATGCCCGTAACATATACAGATAACAATTAATCTGGACCACTGACAGATTTAGCTATGACTGCAAATTCATACTCTAACCAAAATGAATACTCATATTTGCTTTTCACAGAATTGCAGTCCTCTGCATTTTTACCCATTAGGCATGCCACTGATGTGTCGTCCTGTTTGCAGTTACTACTATTGTTGTGTGCACATATTCATTGCTGGTGTGATGTTTTTGAAACAACTTGGCATCTTCTTTACTTCATGCTATACACTCCCTACTCTCACCATTCCACGCAGTGTGCATACTGTTCTTACTTTCAAAATTGTTTTCTTTTGCAGGTTGTCACAACATGCTTTTCTACTCATCAGTATACAGAAATTAACACTTTTCTCCAGGAAGCTATATAAACCAGACTACCTCTAAACAGTATGGTTTACATTTTTTTCTGTAATTGTGACATCATATGAATTTAGTTCTTACAGCTGGGATCAAGCATGAGAGGCCCTTTATCCCAGGAACATCAACAGAGCAAATGAGATGTCAAAAGTGTAAACACCAGCGTATATCTATAACAGGGCTGGGTAAATTTGGCTTCATTAAAAAAAGGGTGCAAAGGGCAAACTTTGGGTTTTAAATAGCTGAGCTGAAACAAAGTACAGGCAAGCCAGCAAATGTACAAACAGCACATGGAAACAACACTATAGAAATACAAAGTTAATAAGAGACTCTAAAGTTTGATAAGACACCTTTCAGCTATCTTACCATCTACAAGTGCATAGCTTGTGAAGCCTGATGAATAACAATGACTCTGGCTTTCAGTACAGGAAGGGGCAAGCTGAGCTAACAGGTATCATGCTGAGGAGATGAATTCATTATGCAGACATCAAGACTCCTCAGTAACTTCAATTGACTGTTCAGCAGCATAAGATGAAGAAAGAGGTATGATGCATATGTGTGGGAACCCTAAGTCACAGACAACAGCTTAGCATATTCACAGGAATCTTAACAATAGCATCAGATGAGGTATGAGCAGAGTCATTTAGGAAACTGTTTTTTAAACCAAAAGAAGAAATCAATGTCACTAATTACCTAGTTCTTCTGTCACCAAACAGTTACATTGAAGCATACACAGCTCACCAGAAATTAGCTACAATCAAATGGACAGCCATATTTCTGCAATTACTATTCCACTATACCATAGGTTCATAAGTAGGTACTAGGCTATTGGCCCTAGGGCCTATATAAGCCTAACCAAACAGTACCCTGGCTTTTGCCACCCAAGAAAATTATTTTCCTGTGCCCCTGTCAAGCAGAGCCACAGAACTGATCCCCGGGGTGAATTTCCTATCTCCAATCCAGTCATCAAGATTTTTCTTGAAGAGTGCTAATGACTTTACATTACAGGTTTCCTTACAGGAATTCCAGACTGTTTATGAAAATCACATAAAGTAAGGCACATCAACAAATGGATGTCAGGCATTATAGTGGACACTGACTATTGTTCAGACCACACTGTGGCAGGTTCACACAACTATGAAATATAGTAAAGTGCAGTCATCAGATGACATAGCAGTATCATTGTGGCTTCCACATACAGTTTATAGCACAATGTCAAATGTCAGGTATGCACACTTTTATAGAAATTCTTCTTCCTGACAATGACTACATAGACATGCAAGCCTTATCCAGAACATGTTAGATGAAGTGAAGCCACTGTTGTGTATTTCTGCATACTGACCACTTGTAATGCATTACTAAAATTGTATGAAGCACCACTGGAAACCCATTTCTTCTGCACTATCACTATAGGTCCATCAAATCATGTGTAACAGCCTGGCATCAGTGTCTCTAATCACTGATGACAACTGGGAAAGAACAGTTTGGGAGAAAAGATATGACCCTTGGTCATGTGTATAGTTCTCACTGACTGCACATTTAGAACATCTTCTGCTCTCAGTTTATATTTTCAAGAAATGTCTTCCTTTTAAGAGATCACCATGCTCCCTTTTTTGGTGCAAACAAATATAGGTGTTAAATTTGAATTTTACTGCTTATTCCTGTTAATGTTTATCCATTACCAAAAACAAAGATTATGGTAAGGTTTGAATGCACTCCATAAAGCGTGCATGTGCCCTCTATTGGCTGTGTAACTACCATAAAACTCAGCAGCCTTACGTCAATAAGCTAATGGCTGGCTGGTCTGTAGTTCCCCATTCTGGGTTATCTTTTGCAGCTGTGTTGAGCTACAACTGGATGCATAACCAATGAACCTGCAAAAAATGCTAGTCAGTGTAGGTTCACTGACAGGACACAGTTTAGAAATGGATGACATGATGCTATGGAGGAGGATGGACATCCACTGTTTCCAGGGGACAGGATGCAAAGGCAGTGCAGCCAAGGCACTTGGCTTGGGTTCCACAGTCTACTTCTGTGTAGGAGAACAGGCTAGAAATGCTCTGTGAATTGTGGTAAGAGAAAGGGTTCAGGAGGCAGTGAGGGATATTGTTTGGCTAAGTGACAGACTCATGTCAATCACATAGTTTCATATGTAGGTACTAGGCTATCGGCCCAAAGGCCTACATAAGCCTAGCCAACAAGGTTCCCTGGCTTACGCCACCCAAGAAAGTTATTTTCCTGTACCACTGTCCAGCAGAGACACAGAAGTGATCCCCGGGGTGTATTTCCTATTTCCCATCCACTCATCAAGATTTTTCTTGAAGAGTGTTAATGAAGAACTTTGCTTGACATAGATGGGTAGCCTGTTCCAGAGTATGAGAAGTCTCTGGGACAGGAATCTATCCCTCCAGCGTGTCCTGTTTATTGTAGTGACAAGGTTTAGGTCCCTAGAGCGTGTAGCTCGGAGGGATTGGGATTTCTTTGGGTGTAGCATGTCCAACAGCTCTGGGTTTGACATAGCTTTAAATGTTAGGCAGAGATCACCTCTGAGTAGGCGACAGGGTTGCCAGAATTCCGACTGGCCAGGTAGGGACTAAAAAAAAAAAAAAAAAAGGTCTTTCACAAAAAGGTCTTCCACGTCTTTATCGTTCTGCATTAAACAGAAGTAGCTCTGTGTTTATTTTTTATATAATAAATAAACACAGAGCTACTTCTGTTTAATGCGAAACATCGCAGTTCCGCATTAAACAGAAGTAGCTCTGTTTTGCGATGTTTTGATTGGCCCGTATACCGGTATACGGGCCAATCAAAAATCGCTAAACACGGAGCTACTTCTGTTTAATGCAGAACATCACAGTTCCGCATTAAACATAAGTAGCTCTGTTTTGCGATGTTTTGATTGGCCCGTATATCGGCATACGGCCAATCAAAAATCGCTAAACACGGAGCTTCGTTCCCTGTTTAGGGATTTTTGATTGACCTGTATGCCGGTATACGGGCCAATTAAAAAAAAAAAAAAAAAAAAAAGCGGAGGCTGCCCGGGATTTAAACCGGCAGGGCGGGACTCGGGATCAGGCTGCTGATCTCGGGACAGTCCCGCCCAAATAGGGACATCTGGCAACCCTGGTAGGCGATATGCTATGGAGTAAAGTTGGAGTTTTTTGAGGCAGTCAGTGTAGGATATTTGTTTGAGGCCAGTAATCCTCTTTGTGAGGTACTTCTGTGGCCTTTCCAGCTGCTGCAGATGTCTTGTGAGGTACATTCCAAAAGGGGAGTTGTACTCTATAATGGATCTAATGCATGTCGAGTAGAGGGGAACAATGACCTCTTTTTTCCTGGATGAGAACCCTTTTATGATGAGGTGTGCCACATAGAAGGACTTCCTGACTACTGTTGCGATGTGACTATCAAAGGAGAGACTACTGTCCACCTGGGTCCCAAGGTCTCTTATCACGCATTCGGTGTTAAGTAGATTCCTACCTATGTGGTAGTTCATGAGTACAGAGTTTTTACCAAAGGGGAGGACACTGCACTTTTTGGCATTGAGCTTGAGGCCATGGCTCTGACA